>NW_020524102.1:0-38533 GCF_003368295.1 Carassius auratus | reverse complement strand
AGCCATGGTTTGTTTTGGACGCTCTCAACGCAAAAGTCTACTGGCGCTCGGGATTCTTTTGCTCCGCCCACACGTCACGCCTCCAGGCGCTCGTGTTTTTCCGGGAAAAATCGGTACAGACTATCTTTCTCTTATGAATATAATAAAACTAAAGACTTTTTGGAGTTATGAAGGATGCAGTACTACTCTATAGATACTCAAGATTAACAGGATATTGAGTGAAAACGAGCATTTCACCCCCCTTTAAGGAGAACTGTGTTATGAGTAGACATGTGCTGGTATTCGGTAATGCGATATATCACGGTAATGAATATGCACAATATTGTTATCGTGGGCACTTTTAAATACCATGAATAAGTTATTCAGAATCTGGAATGCATTTTAAGAATACTATTCCCATCAACTAGTCAAAATGCACAACACCACTGTATGCTGCTTGAAAGGCACTGTGCCGCTCTGATGTAAACAAGCATGAGAAGCACATGGGGGAACATGTGAGAGACACGCTGAATGAAAGCACATTCACTCTCTAACAGCAGAATGGCACTAAACTGCAGAAAAATGCAGCCTTTACCCTGGAAATCCCATAAATAAAGCAGCTGCGCAACTTTCTAAAACGTATTTTAACATTTAATAGCCATTTAGATTTGTGTATTTGCGATGGTGTTCATCACACGCCAAATACTTAAATTTTAAGACTTCAATAGGCTATTTATTTTCAAAACTTGTTTTATTTATTATTTAAATCTGGACTACAACATGCCCTAGAAAGTGTATTGATTTCTTTATTTTTCATTCACACTTACATTAGGGCCTTCACTAGTTAAAATTTAGTTAATAAACTGCCAATGAAAAATTTATTCTGAACATTCATTAATCTTAGGTTTCCAATCGGAATCGGAAAAACGGAAGTTGCAACTGTGCTATTTAATGAGCTAACATGAACTAAGACTTGTATTCTTACGAAGATTAATAATTTCTGTAGCAAATGTAGCTATTGCTCAATTGGGAATGTTTAATTCATTAACTAAAGTTAACTATTGAGGTATTATTGTAAAGTGATACCTATGGGTCTTTATAGTTCTTTTGCGCTTTAATCTGTGCAAACTTTTACATTTATCTATCTTTCTGTATTGCTTTATTGTATTTAAATGTTCAGTAATTTTTCGTTTTAAGAAAAAGTTATTAAACCTGTTATACTGAGCTGAGCTTGTCCTCTCCCCATTATCAATATTAATTAGCCGTTTTGGCTGTCTGTGAATACGGTTAAGCCTTTTTTCCAACAGCCAGGAGGCCATTTGTATTGGGTCAAGTCTGGAATGCTGCCAGTATAGGCAAATATTTGGCAAAAGGCTCGGCATGCATGTCCTGTGAAACTCTGCAGACGGAGAGAGTGTCAGTCCTGAGGGCGGCCACCCCTCCTCACCGTTTTCCTAATTGGTTTTCAGTGAGGGCAAGGCAAATTAAATCTAGCCTATTACAGATATGCTATTCAATTAGCCTTTTGCTACTCCCATGCACTAAGAGGCAGAGATAGAGAATCTGCACTCATCTATTCAGTGCGCTACTCAAAGGAACATGGGACCACCAGAAAGAGAGAACAGCACACCAATTCTACTCTGTGAAGTGCAGATGTGATCTCCAGCTGCAAATATACATTTTTGGTCATATTTTACAGTAAAAGTTTGGGAGGCTTATAAGGTATATGCACTACGGTTCAAATAATTGTTTATGTTTTTTAAAGAAGTCCATAATGCTCACCAAGGCTGCATTTATTTTGTTAAAAAGACATTATATACTGCAAAATATTATTACAATTTATAGAACTGTCTTCTATTTTAAAATGTAATTTATTCTTGTGATGGCAAAGCTAAATTTTCAGCACTCATTTCTCACTGTCATGTGATCCTTGAGACATCATTACAATATGATGAATTGCTGCTCAATAAGCATTTCTTATTATAATCAATGTTGATAACAGCTGCTGATAAAACAAAGTTTTTGTGGAAAACCGTGACACTTTTTAGGATTCTTTGATGAGCAGAAAGTTCGAAAGAACAGATTTTATGTGAAGTAGAAAAATATTTTAAATGCCCTTTGTCATATTTTAGTAATCTTAAGACATCCTTGCTGAATGAAAGTATTAACTTTAATTTAAATAAATTTAATACATTTATAAATTAAATAGTATTAATAAAACAACAACTCACTGACCAATTGAGTTCTATGTTCCAGTAAAAACTCATCTTATATTTAAATTTTGTCAAAATACCTCTTACCTAGATTACACAAATATTTTGGCAAATTCATAACTATGTCAGTAATTTTAATGATTTAATTCCTAGGTCAAAAGGTTTATAAGATCATAAGAAATTCTGTGTTGAAAAGTGTATTGCAAATCTTGACTGGTATTTGAATCTAGCCTATAAAGCTGTGATCCTGTTTTATTTCTCTCTATATATATCGCTCTCTTTTTCTTTCTGCTGTCCTAAAAAATAATAAAATAATGATAAAATAGAGTGTTGAGGTGTAAATAAAGACCTGTTCAATAAGACCTACTTCAAAGTGAGAACTGTATTTTTCTATGCAGTGCCTTCTGTCTTGCATCAGAACACAGAGAGGAAAAAAGGAAGGACAAAGATAGCAAAAGAAAACAAAAACCTTTAGAAAGCTTGTAGGTGACCTTATTCCTTTAGCTGCTTTGTGGCATTATAAGCAGCCTCTTAAAACCTCATCAAATTGCTCAAAGCCATAATGTCCTTTAACACAGGCTATGAAAACACTGCTTTTACAAATGCTGACATTACTGTAACGCTTGAAGGAATGAACTTCAGGTGTAGGATTATGATTACAGCCTCGGCTAACTAAAGAGGACAATAATAGGTCACATACTCGTTAACACATTAACGGTCTCTGTGGATCTCCAGCAGTGAAGATGAATCGAAAGGTGTAAAGATAACACTTGAAAAAAGACAAGCATTTATCTGAGGGCACATTGGGACAATATTTATGCTGACATAATGATGTGTGAAATGAAATTGATCAGAACAGCAGTGAGAATCAATTAGCTCTGTGGAATAAACAAGGGTCCTTTCAGCCCTTTTCTTCCTATTGATCAGCACTCCAGGAGAATTGATATATATAAAAACTTGGAATATAGCATATCAGATTTTTTCAAATAATTGTATTCAACAAGTTGATTTTAATTGATCAAAAGTGGCAGTAAAAACATTCAGAATCTCTTAAAGGCCTACATCTATTTTCATTATACAAAAAGAAGCTACAAAATATCTCATTGTGTGTCCTACCGAAGAAATAAATGCAGCTTTAGAACAACATTATGAGGAGTAGCTAAATTGCAGAATTTTTATTTTAGTGGTAAACTGTCACTTTTGATGAATGACCACAATTTAAAGCTGCAGTAGGTAACTTTTGTAAAAATATATATTTTAAATATTTGTTAAACCTGTCATTATGTCCTGACAGTAGAATATGAGACAGATAATCTGTGAAAAAATCAAGCTCCTCTGGCTCCTCCCAGTGATCCTATTGCCATTTGCAGAAATTAATCCGCTCCCGGTAAAAAATAACCAATCAGAGCTGCGGTCCACAACTTTGTTTGTGTTCAAAATGTAGAAAAATGTATATAATAAGCGAGTACACCATGAATCCATTTTCCAAACCGTGTTTTTAGCTTGTCCTGAATCACTAGGGTGCACCTATAATAAGTGTTTATATTCGGACTATTTTAGATTGCTTCGGGGATACCGCGGCAGAGTAACCCAGTACCTTTGTGATTCTTCATAGACATAAACAGAGAGAAGTAGTTCCGGCTACGATGTTCTTCCGCAAGACGCAAGCAGTTCTGTTTATTAATCGCTAGATCGTCAAAAGTTACCGACTGCAGCTTTAAAGAGAAGAGGTGTAAAATATGAACACCACAGATTTGCTCACTGATAAGTTGATTAATTGCGGCGAATAATGATACAGTTCTAATCTCTTGTCTCTGATCTTTTTTTTTTATCACATCGTTTAGACTCAATGCCTCATAATTCCAGCTCTGTTAGCCTCCGAGCAGCTGTTTCCAATCTGTCCCAGATCACTGAAGAAATCCCTGACATCACATCTTGAGCCAGTGCCCAGCAAGCTCAGAAAAACGCAACACTTTTTGCCCAGAAAAGGTGGATCCAAACAAGTCTACAACAACATATGGCATATCCAAAAACAAAAAAAAAAGTCATCAGCTAGTCAGCTAAACAAACAAACATAAAATACTATCAGCTGTTTGAGAGAATTTAGCCTAAAGAAACCCTATGAGATTATATATGAGTATTGGAAAATATATAAAGATTTTTATATTCATCTCTGAGGTTCTTAAGTAGCACAAGCCAAATGAAGGCAACTCAGAGGATTTATCATTATTACACACTCTCTTTCAAACATACACCCAACAGTTAAGAATCACAAAGAAACTTCAGTAGTGAAGTCACCTGCTGACAGCCATCGTCTCACAGGAAACTGTATTTACAAACAAACCTCTCAGAATATCTCCAATGTACCTCAAATTTGATCGATTTGAGTCTAATGATGGCTAAATGCTAGCATGTATATGCTTAGACTGTCAGGATGACTTCAGTGAGCAGTGATAGAAAATAACTTTTCCTCTAATCCACTCACATCGATGTCAGTCCAGACTTATCACACCCACAGCAGGCCAGCCACCACAGATCAATTTTACGCCTCTTAAAGAAAACAAATCATCACAAACCAAACTTTCATTGATATTTTGAAATTAAAAAGTCAATGTAATATAACAAAGAGTCATATTTAGAACCCAAAACTCCAGTTAAAATAGCTGTGACTCTGCAGCTTAAACACATATATATATTATATTTGACAGTAAAAACTAAAAAAAACAAATATATATATATATATATATATATATATATACACATACATATACATATACATACATATATAAACATTTACATATATATATATATATATATATATATATATATATATATATATATATATATATATATATATATATATATATATATATACACATTTATATATATAACAAAACTGATAAGAAATGTTTCTTGAGCAGCAAATCAGCATATTAGAATGATTTCTGATCATGTGACAATGAAGAGTAATGGCTGGTGGAAAAAAAATCATCTTTGCCATCACAAAAATAAATGTATTAAAATAATAATAAAAACATACTTTAATTTAAAATTTCTATTTTAAATTGTAATACTATTAAAGTATAATACTACTATTACAATAGCCTTGGTGAGCATAAGAGCACAAATTTAACTGAATACGGTAGAGTGCATATACGTCTCAAAAATGTAAATAGAATAGAATAGAATAGAATAGAATAAGAAATTAGAATTGTCATGAAAAGCTAAAATATGTTTCACTTAACTACCGTTACAAATTGACCACAAGAAAAAAACGGAAAAAAAATTTGTTCATTTTTTATCTGCATGTGTAATTCTATTTAATTCTAATCTGTCTAATGCCGTTTTCATTTTCTCTTGTTGGTGTTTTGTATTCAATAACAGAGATCTAATAAATAGAAATTAGCTACATACTTTGTAGCACCAACTACTTTAAATTAATCATAAAATCACATAAATGCGTAAAGATCTAGCGTACATGACAATAAACAAACAAATGTTGTGGTTTACAAAGATTGTGAACACAAACAAGCCGTCTGTGTCCAAAAAGTTGCCGGATGTGACACCAGATGTCCTGCCGTCATGGCATGGGGTGGGTGTTTTTGGATGATTACAGGGTGAGCTTTGAAGCTTTGGCTGTCACTGAGAACATCGTAACAAAGGCGGCCTCCCAAGCTCAGCTCTACTGAAACGTGTTACTTCATATGAGTGTGAATCCCAACATGATTGGATCAACAGGTCCTCTGCTCTCATATGCTCAGGTCAGAAGCAATCACACGGAGAGCTAAATCCTGTCTCGCATGCAGCCTTGAAACTAGCTGGTGTTCGTCTAATCACAGGCAAAAAAAATTGGCACTGATTCTCAGGTCCCAGACTAGTGTTAAATGAGGACCTGTCCCAATTCAAGCTTTGCAGTTCATACGGCATATGAATACGGCAATAGAAAAAAAGTCTGAAACCATGCATCAAAAATGGACCACATTTACATGTCAATAAAACCTTAACCAAGAAGGTCTATAGTGCCTGAAGGAAAGTATCGTAGTAGTCATGTTTATTTATACTAGGCTGATAAAATAAGCATTTCTGATAGGTCTGAAGGTTAGCTCCATATATACCGTATTATTTTACTATTTTATTTACATAAGCAGCCACCTTATGTAGTATTTGCACACTACTTTTACATTTTACATCTGAGCTTCAGCCTTAGATTTTCATTTCGTCACAAAAATGATTAATAATACCCAATAAGTAACTGAAGGGTGGTGTAGACTCTCTGTTAGACCCCTATAGAACATCACCGCCTCTGTGCTGTGTTTGTATAATTAAAAATCAGAAGCGAATCGTGGCTCTCAGAGGAGAACCTGGATATAATCTGTCTTTTTTTATTACTTTAAATCTATCTGCTTGGACTGATGACAGTCCAGATCAGTGACGCTAGAAGTGAACGAGCGGCTATTCCACCGGCAGATCTGAAGCAAGCCGACTAGCTGGGCTGAATTCCCAGTACTGTGAGACAGCAGGGCTAAATAGAATGTCAAGGTTATCTCTTTGTAACGTTGGCATGAGCTGCGTTTTATTCATCCCAATTAAAGCCAATTAAACAGCTGGAAATTACAGCAAGATCTGTCTCCTCTACGGGCTATATCGGGTCAGGGTTCGATTTATTACACTATCATCAGGTTTCACTGTTGGAGTGTTACGTGATATAGGAGTTCCTTGGACGCTCTGGCTTAGGGTGTTCCCACATGTACACTAGTCGAATATTGCACATAAACTCATTATGGAAGCCCTTGGGAAGGCAGGGCTAAATGACAGCATTTAAAAGAAATACATCTGGGGAAAGCAGTGTAGTGTACATCATAATACTGAAGAAAAGATCTTGTGCTATTGTCATTTTAGTGCAACTTTATTGTACTTGTATTAAAAGAGCAACAAACGCATTATTCAAAATGTCTCTTTTTGTATTTTATTAGAAATGAAAGTAAATTTGCTGAAAATGTACTCAGCATCAGGCTATCCGAGATGTGAATGAGTTTGTTTCTTCATTTTGGAGAAATTTAGCATTACTTCACTTGCTCACCAATGGATCCTCTGCAGTGAATGGGTGCCGTCAGAGTGAGAGTCCAAACAGCTGATAAAAATGTCACAATAGTCCACAAGTAATCCACACTACTCCAATCCAACAATTAATATCTTGTGAAAATCTGTATTTAATAATCAAATTCAAATTCACTCGTACTAAAATACGAGTGCTCAATCCATAGTATTGCTTTCAAGTCATTTCATCTGAATCAGGAGAGAAATATGCACCGATCAAGTGCCGTCCAAAATAGTTCAAAACAAACATGCCAGTGGATTTTGATTTGAGTGAACAACAGGGAATTAACTTTTACACTGGATGAAGTGTTATAACGGATTATGACCAGAAGCCATGCTTAAAATAAAAATGCCTTAATGATGGAATTGTTTATTTCAAACATGCAGCTTTTTAGTTCACAAAACATTAATTAATGAACTGGAGTCATGTAGGTTACTTGTGGATTATTGTGGTGTTTTTATCAGCAGTTTGGACTCTCATTCTCACGGCACCCATTCACGGCAGGGGGATCCATTGTTGAACAAGTGATGTAATGCTAAATTTCTCCAAATGGGCTAGTCGTGGCCTAATGGTTAGAGGGTTGGACTCCCAATCGAAGGGTTGTGGGTTCTAGTCTCGGGCCGGACGGAATTGTGGGTGGGGGGAGTGCATGAATAGCTCTCTCTCCACCTTCAATACCACGACTTAGGTGCCCTTGAGCAAGGCATCGAACCCCCAACTGCTCCCCGGGCGCCGCAGCATAAATGGCTGCCCACTGCTCCGGGTGTGTGCTCACAGTGTGTGTGTTCACTGCTCTGTGTGTGTGCGCATTTCGGATGGGTTAAATGCAGAGCACAAATTCTGAGTATGGGTCACCATACTTGGCTGAATGTCACTTCACTTCACTTCAAATCTTTTCTAATGAAGAAACAAACTGATCTACATCTTGGATGGCCAAAGCATAAGTACATTTTCAGCAAATTTTCAATTTTGGGTGAACTATTCCTTTAAGTGTAAACACACAAACATTCCTACACAGTAAAACATCTGTCCGTGCACAAAAACATAGCCTCCTCCATTATCTTCTGAATTCATTTGTATGCAAACACCATCCACTGACTGGCATCTGTCTTCGCTTGCTCTTCTCTCTCCTTCACTCCCTCCACCTTCTCTCTCCTCCTCTCTTGCACTCCATCTTTCTTTCCCTCTGTGCTTTCTTCCTCCTCTCATGCATGCACACACTTCATAATTCACAAGCATGTCCATTTCCTCAGCAGCTGCACACTTCCCCGGAAAGGCTTATGGCGTTGACTGCTGTCCGTCACAATAATCAAAGCCAGCACGCATACAGAGTGGACACTAGTAAATCTAAATCTAACACTAAATCCTCTTCGCTGAAGAATCAGATATAATCCCAAAAACACAGCATTTTAGGCAGAACGAAAGAACGATGGACATGCAGTACAAGCTCCTGCCTGATGAGACTCAAAGAACGTGTGTGATCGTGCACTTTAACCCCAACTGAAAACAACACTATAATGAGATCCCGGTTGAGCATTTCCCTCTATTGGACCACAAGAATGAGGGAGGGGGGGCCAGTTATGTAATCTGGACATGACTGCCACTGTTCATTTAAGTAAGGCAGGGATGGAGGGAATAGGGGAGAGAGAGAGAGAGAGAGAGAGAGAGAGAGAGAGAGAGAGACTACCCCTGTACTGCCAGCAGAGCACTAAGCATCACTAAAATCCAGTCTAAAAAATGAGGGCCCTTTAAAGATATTATTAGTATAAATTAAAGTCATATCTACCTAATGAAGCCTTTAATGCTGAAGTGGTTCTTTGTGTTCAGGAACAAAGATCTCATTTTGCTATTGTTGCGATTAATCTGATGGTATTTAGAACAATTTTTCTAAGCCATCTGCTTCGTATAACCCGGGCAAGTGATAGATTCACAACATACTGCAGGTAATTGAACAAAAAACATCTGAAGCATCACGGTGTGTGTGACCTAATATTCAAATCAGTCATCCTACCTCCTTCATTCACTAATTACTAGTAGAGTGAACAACGAGGTCTGTAATAGAGAGCAACAGTGCCAGCCCACATTTTTAACAATTGCGGAAATATATATATTTTTCATCTTAGTTTTTCCATAGGGATTTCTAAAAATGTCTTTGTTAAAAAAGTTATAAGCTGTGGAGTCGCAAGCATGACAAGCTACGTGGCCATGATTTAACTAAATTAACTAAAAGAGGGAATTGATTAGTACAGTGTGGCATGATGTAACTAAAACGAGGGAACTAATTAATAAAATGTAGCTACAAATTATTAAATCACAGGAACAAATTATTTATTTGTGTGTTTGATATTCATATGTTTATTTATACACATGTTGTGTGGGGCTCTGTAATGAGCCATGAGGCTCACAAGGTAAACACAAGGAAAAGTATTTGGAGATAGGCAAAAAGACAAAACAATAAGACTAGTTCAGTCTAATCGATTAATTGTGATTAATCGCATCCAAAATAAAAGTTTGTGTTTACATAATACGTGTGTGTACTGTAAATTTATATGTATATATAAATACACACATACATTAGAATTTCATATTTCTATGTGATTTACATTACATATATTTATTAAATATATACACAAAACAAAATAAAATAAAAATAAAAATACACAGTACACACATATATTATGTAAACAAAGATAATTTAATCGATTTTAAAATTCTACTTGTAGCTCACAGTAAGTCTGTCTTAAAAGGTTTATAAATGATCATAAATATTGTCCATAAATTATCATATTTATCATATTATCAAATTGGCTTGTATAGCCTGTACCGGCAATGCTCAAATAATATGCACTGAACTCATTTTCACTGATGACATGACTGACAAACAAAAAAGGTGGGGGTTTGTAGGCAGATAGAGAATGCTGAGAGAGTTGAGACTCAAGCTGTGTGTGAAAGGTGTTATATTCTTCTTAATATTCTATGAGCTCTGAGAGAACACGTTTCATGTAATCGAGACTGTTTATATGGCGTAAAGTGCTTTACCACAGAACAGCAGAACCAAAGGCATCTTTCAATAACAAACTAAATCATAACAACAGTAGAAGTTCAACAGCATGCATCACTTACAGTATACACATGTTGGCTTATACTTACTACTAGAAATGCTCAAAGTTTGCATGTAGGTTACAGGTCCATTTCCACATAGACAAGCTCCAAGAAGTGAAAACTTTCTGAGAATGCAATACTATATCGTCATTGCAACCCTGAGTGAGACATCTAATACCATATTGCATCATTGTTCTTGAAATTAATGTACTGTATGCCAATTTGTACAGGACAAAACACCTGCTTAATGGGAATAAAGTTAAAGAACACTACACTCTGTACAATAATTTCATTAAATCATGTTCTTATTTTAATCTATACCTTCCACATACTATGATGTAACAGATGAGGTCTTGTCACATCACACTACTACAGGGAGATATATTACACCAGAGGCACACCATGTCATTATAGAATGTATTAATAATTAAATAGCACATAGGTGTTTGTATGCATTTGAAATGGCAATTTTTTGGTGACTAGACCAAATAAAGCATCTGCCAATAACTATTAAACTGATTATGCTTGGAATTAATTCAGGTTAACAGTTGAATTGTGCATAAAATATGCTGTGTTCCTATCCCTTTAGACAGATATTCAATGTCTAAACAGATCTGACATCAACTGATATGATGCTGCTAACAATTTAATCTCTTCACAAAAACACGCTTTCATAGTTATAATGGGAGTGTAAAATTACTATTTCTGTATCTCACTTAAAATAGCATCATGGTACGTGTCTTTACTTTTTTGATGTGGTCAATAAATACTTAAATTCTAATTAATAAATTGTATAATTTTTATGTAAACATAAACATGTAGACATATAAACTGCACAACAGCTATAGCACAATATTGTGATATTTAAAAAAGCAGATTCAAATGAATGGTTTGAAATAGGACACAACATTCAAGAGGAAAACACACATTCCTGTTGGACTTTGTGCTTAAAATCTCATAGATACAACCTCGGTGACAACAAGCCCTGCCCTCACCTATCACTTTTAGGTTGTTTATAATAAAAGAATACGTTAAAATATTACTAAAACAATGTATTATAACTGATTATAACAGCGAGGTCTGGGAGGAGTTTGAAGAGCTCACAAGTGATGCGAAAAAGAGGACTATCTCTTTAATAGTAAAGCTACTGTGAGAAACATTCAGCAGTGCTGCAATCTAAAATGGCTATGGACAAAAGTACCCCGCAGCCATGTGTTTCACTGGCAGAAAGACACTGAATAATGTTTTCAGCCTATTTAATAGGGCACAGCAGACTACTATGTGTTTTTATAAGGTTATAGTGCAGACGACAGCACGAGCCGTAATGACATTTACCGCCAAAGAAGCTCCGTAAACATCAGCCCGACTAAACAACCGTATTGTAACGCATTCAAAAGATATTTCTGACCAAAACATCCAATACCTTGCTTATCAACACAACATGCTCTCAGATCAGCTGAGCGCGTGAACCAAATCAAGCGATGGACAGCGACTCTACCTCTTCCGCCGCTCTTCCGTTAAAAGATGATTCCCGTAAAGGCAGCCGCGTCCAACTGTGTCATATTAAGGGGAGGCTCACGGCTCCGGTCCGCTGTCCGTGCTATCCGGGCTTAAAACGGTTCATTAACGACCGTCGGGAAGAGAAAAGCGCTGGAGCGGGCGGTACTGAGGAGACCGCACAGGCGGGCGCTCTCTCTCTCTCTCTCTCTCTCTCTCTCTCTCTCTCACACACACACACACACACACACACACACACTGCTGGAAGAGCGCAGCGGCAGCACACACACACACACTGCCTTTAACGCTCGTTTAAAGCGCTCTTCCGCTGTATCTGTGTGCTGGATCAACGCAGAAGCAATGTGGACACAACTGGCCCATTTTCACTCTCTCGTTCTCACACACACTCACAGAGGACAAGCACGCACAAGTGCAGAGCCAGTGCAGCTTACAGCAGGACAGTCGTGTGCTGGTTCACTTTGACATCTCTGTCATGTAAATGCAGTTTCTAATGCCCAATGCTGTGCATCTGCATTTTCAGCATCATCTTCCAGGTGAGCATCACCCATCCACCCTGGAGGGCCATGACTGGAGCTGACAAGGTCAAATAAGGTGTTTATGCTCTCTCCCTCCCTCTCTCTCTCTCTCTCTCTTGCTCATGCCCTCCCCCATCACTGGCCACCTTTATGTGAACATCATTTTCTGATTAAGGTCCATATTGTGATTAAACCTTAAACCAAAAGGATGTTTACAAGCTGCACAGCTATCATAATATTCCTGTATACAGCCGAAGGATCAAAACATATCAGTTCATGTCTGCAAGTCATTTATTCATTCACTCATTCATTTAGACCTCATAATGTTTAATTAGACATAACTTGACTTTATGGTAAAAATGTCAGGTCCCTGTCTCATGACGTTTGCTGTATTTTCCTATTGTTTATTCCACTTAAAACTACTTTTTTTTTAACATCTTCTGCAAGCATGCATTCAGATCTGCCTGAAACTATTTAACAACCAATGGATATAACAAAGTCCCCTCGCTACATTTTTTCCAATAAACCTTTTCACTCAGACATACGTCACAGTACTGAAGATCTGTTGCTGTGTCTGTTTTATTGCGACTTACAATTGCAACATATTTCAGATTTCAAAATGTAGATCATAATGTTGTTTAATGTCTCCTTGCTCAAAAAATATGTTTCTTAAATTATTCAACTATCATCTCTCTGACCAGAAATACATTTGTTCAGACATACTCATATATAAATGAAACTTCACTTACGACTGATATCACAAATACACAAACATACATTTTGCTTGGTATAGGGATGTGCAAAGTGGTCTCATTCAGAATTTCTAGAAACTGGAATGTTGAGGCAATCTTTACACTGCCTGGTTAAGGCTGCATACAATTCTGTATAAAAGCCAGACTAAATAAAGCCTGCTCTGACCCACCTCAGCCCCAGTATTAAAACATATTTGTATTTGTTTTGTAAATGCTTTTATGCCACCTCTGAGCAGCATTACACAGTCTGTGTAAAGACACCTTAATGCCACTTGAGAAGCGCTTCTGTGCCACCTTCAGTTCACTGGATTCATCTGGTTATGGGAATCAGGTTAAAGGGTTAGTCTACCAATAAAATGTCATTTATTTTTCTATTTCACTAACCCTCATGTTCTTCCAAACCTTTATGCATTTTATTCTTCTGCTGAACATAATTTTTTTTCCAGGTTTAGAACAACAAAGACATAGTAAAATGAAACTTAAAGACAATGTCAAAAATCTGATTAATGTAGGAATTTTCTCCTGCAATTAAATAAAATCACGGCTACATACAGAAATATTCAAGAGACAGAATGTTAAATAAATAGGATGTCTGAATTAGCACCATTGAGCAGAGATTCTGTGTGCAACCAGTGGACACTTAACTATCCCATGAGGCCATGGGTCAAAGAACATCCTGGTCAAAGGACGATGCCAACGTGATGGATGTATTACATCCGGAAATATATGGTATTTATACTACACACCCGCATACTTAAAGAACGTGCTTCATCAGTGCTCAAGAATTCTGTGAATTACATGCTTTAACAGATATCTGTGATTTGACTGCAGAAGATGGATTTGTTAATGAGGATCCCTTGTGAGAAACCCAGTGAACCCACTCTCTCTCCTGTTCTCCATGCTCGCTTACACTTTCCACTAGTGAGTGAATGTGACCAATCATTTATCTCCCACTGTGCAGTGGCAGGACCATTCCCAGCAGCGCCAGCCAATCAGAGCTCAGGGATGCAGGAGCAGCAGGGTATTAAGGAGGATTATTTGGACAGTTCAGGGTTTCCCCAGATTTGGCAATGAAACAATTGGCCAAGACTGCCCTCTGTGCCTCACACTGGAATTGCACACTTACTAAAAACTGAATGCATGCTGTGCAGGAATACAGCAGAACACCCATCAAAAGCAATGAGATTCAAGAAAGAAATATCATGGAGATAACCATTAAACTAGACAGAAAACAAGCTCGACTTGTTTGGATACTGCTGCCTGGCAATCACAGCAATTATAAAGTGGGCTGTCATTCTGCTCTTTCTCTCCCCATCTCCCTCAATCTCTCCCAAAAGAGCCTTCTGCTGTCTCATGGGATATCTAGCATTGCATAACCACAGCCAAATATGGCACCACTCTAGTATATCAACCTGCACTGATTCCCATCTCTAAAAGGCACATCTAGACCCTGAGTACATCGCAGGACTCATTAACATCTCTAAAACACTCCAGCCAAGTAAATGTTATTTGCCCTTTATAAGTGAGCAATTTCCATCCTCTTCAGATCTGAAGCAGAAAACGTGTCTGTTCATAAGCACTGTAGGTTAAAGTGAAGGATTGAGTATATTTGTTAAATAAAAGGAGAGAGGAGCCAACTAAATGGCTACATAGCCACAATAAGACCAAATGGTATGTAGAATTTGATCTTTTGCCAAGTTCCACCCACCTTGTATTGTTGCCAACTCAGACAAGCTCACAGGAATCAAATGGAGATTCATTAATTTTTAATTCAAATGTACACATAAATATATTTTGAATATAATTGAATATGATCCATATGTGGGTTTAGAACAAAATGTAAATCTGTTACTCAAAGAAATGCCACAGGTGCTCCTATTTTTTCCTAGGATACTCTCGGTCTCGGTGTGTACACGTTTAAAGCTCCCCAAGTGACTTAAGAAAGTAGTCAGTGATTTATTTATGTTTTTGTGAAAGAACAGATGGAGAGTGCGGGTTAAAGCTGCGGTAGGGAACTTTTGACGCTCTAGCGATTAATAAACAGAACTGCTTGCGTCTTGCGGAAGAACATCGTAGCCGGAACTACTTCTCTCTGTTTATGTCTATGAAGAATCACAAAGGTACTGGGTTACTCCACCGCGGTACCCCCGAAGCAATCTAAAATAGTCCGAATATAAACACTTATTATAGGTGCACCCTAGTGATTCAGGACAAGCCAAAAACACGGTTTGGAAAATGGATTCATGGTGTACTCGCTTATTATATACATTTTTCTACATTTTGAACACAAACAAAGTTTCGGACCGCAGCTCTGATTGGTTATTTTTTACCGGGAGCGATGGAGTTTCTGCAAATGGCAATAGGATCACTGGGAGGAGCCAGAGGAGCTTGATTTTTTTCACAGATTATCTGTCTCATATTCTACTGTCAGGACATAATGACAGGTTTAATAAATATGTAAAAAATATTTTTTTTACAAAAGTTCCCTACTGCACCTTTAAAGGAGGGGTGGAAAAGGGTTCAGGAGGAAGTAGGCATTTGCTCCATTTGGAGGAGTAGGCCAAGTCCTCAGAAAACCAAACCGTGATCAGGACAATCCAGTAAAGCCTGGACGACAGCCTTGTGGTTGATCCGAAACCAAACCAAGCTAACATAAAACACAGGACCTATATAAAATGCTGTATTATAGTCCGTTCAACAACTACAAACAAAAACAATAAATTATCATCTATGTTTCTATAGAATTTTTTTTAACCCTAAGACTTACCTTATCTTTAGTCCTGCCTGGTCCATTGGTTCTGTTAGAGATGATTGACAGCTGTTTTTGGACCCACTGTAAATCGTTTTGGGACTGTTTCAGTACCTCCACCTCACACTGCCTTTCAACCCCCATCATCTCCTATTGGACAGAGCCACATATCACTTAAACATGCATAAGCTGGGGCAAATGTGTAGCACCATCAGTTTAACTAATTAGAAATGAGGAACAGGGAAAAATGACTTTTATTCACATCACTATGACTCTCCTGATGTGACAATAGAAGTATTTAGTCTCTGTTTAAATATAAAGGATTTAAATATTTTTATTTTTATTTGATTTTTGATCATGTTAATGGATGTTAATTAACAGAACTGGTGTCTATAGGTGCGTTCCATTCGACCGTAAGTGTACTGCGAAGTGGACTTCACAGGGTATTCTGCCATCTTAAGTGAGATTCCAATCCGAAGGGAGCGAACATGTTCAGTTCGAAGGGCACTGGGCATGGCACAGGGAATAAGGGAACATCGATACATCACTTCACAGGAAGTGGAGAGTGATTATCCCCCAACTGTCATTGCGCACAGCACGTCATCACCAGTCAGAATGCCGTCTTCGCTGTCTTCGTTCATATTCATTATGGATTGTAAAAAGGTATGATCATGTAAAAGTGACTAGAAGCAGACGAGGCTCTGACATTTTTCTTTATTTTACTTTATTTACCTCAGTGTTTACCGGCTGTGCGCGGGAAGAAGGCACACGAGACCACTATGCAATTATGACCATTTATTAAAAACACATATATAAACCAAATAAAATAAAACACAACCAAATAAAAGTTTAACTCGACCGGAAGTTGAAGTCGGGTGGGGGCTGCCATCTTTTAGCAGAACTTCACTTGCGTTAGCATTCCCATTGACTCCCATTAATTTTGGCGTCACTTTGACAGCGAAGAACTTTACATCTGAGGCGTTTAAAGACTCCGTTTGTCCATTATTTATTTCTAAAGATACACGACAATGAATAAAGGGCTCCATTACCTTCTATGTTACATTATGGCCCCGTATAAACAGTTTTTGTAAAAAATAGGCTAACGATTGCGTCATAACCACTTGTCTCTCTGTCGCATTACCGTACAGACAGGAGGAGAAGCTCGCAGCCAAATAACTTAATATGGCGTACTGGCGTTACATTTTAAAATACTATACAAAATAATTAATCAGAATACTTACTCCTGCTCACTCACTACAAAGAACTCCACGCTCAAGATCGCCGTCTCTGCAAGATTAACGATGGCAGTTTTTAACGCACAGCTACTAGAAGATTTACATCTGTCAGACAAGTTGCTGACGTCGTCAAGCTTCGTTTGAGTCTGCACGTCAGAAACGGAAGTGCTAAAAATGGGCTTCACTTGTCTCAATTGAGTTCCAGTGGGGTCGCTGTGTCCATTTCTTTTACTGTCTATGGTTATTGTCAATGAAGTCCACTTCAACTGATATACCGTGCTCAGGGAGTAGGGAGCAGTGGACACTGCGTAGGGACCCTGTCGAATGGAACGCACCATAAATAACAGCATGCACCTACTGTACAGGTGCACTCATTTTCTTTATGCCAGACTCTTCTTTATCCCAGCCGTTTTTGAATCTATCCTGACAATTAGTGGCGTGGATGCATGCATGAAGATTTACATTAACTGCTGTTGCTTCAAAGCAAAGCTGTTTGTCTTAAGATTTTCTATATCTGTTTTAAATCGTATTTGAAGTTTGGAATTATGTTTCCTAATGTTTACTATTAAAAAAAACTTAACAGTAAAATCATGCACTAATTTAGTTTAAGTTTTATTATTTAATATTCTATTACACACACACACATACTGTATACTGTATATAAATTCTAAGTTAAAAGCATCTTCATGATGGATTTATTTCTTACAAACATGCAGCTTTTCACTTCACAAGTCACTGATTGATGAACTGGAGTCGTGTGGATTTTTGTGATGCTTTTATAAACTGTTTGAACTCTCATTCCGATGGCACCCATTCAGAGGCTACATTTCTCCAAATCTTTTTTTCCATGAAGAAACAAACTCATTTACATATTAGATGGCCTGAAGGTAAACTTAAATTTTCAGCAAATTAAACATTTTTGGCTGTTCTATTACTTTAAATTGATCAAAAGAGACAGTAACTATGTTACAAAAGCTTTATATACAAAAATAAATGTTGTTCTTTCTCGAAAATTCAGCTGTGCCACCACAAGAATAAATTAACTCTAATGACAAAAAGGGGGAGGTTCCTTTTTTCACAATATTACAGTATTATTATTATTATTATTATTTTACAAATAAACAAATAAATGCAGCCTCGGTGAACATATGACACTTCTGTAAAAAGCATTAAGAAATCTTACTGACCCCAAACATTTGAACAGTAGAGTAAATATGAAAATATTTGATCATGTCAAGACACACATCTGACAGACCTACTTTGCAGATGTTGAAACAAAAATGCACACAGATACATATACAAGCACTGTTTACATCATGCCTACAGATTGCAAATTGAACATTTCTATGACCCCTGCATGCAAAACACAAATTATTCTTATAAACACAACTAGATGATATTTTACAATGATGAATCCAATAATCTTAAAAAATATAAGCAAACATAATACCCAAAGACAATACAAATACACTTAATAGCTTCTAAGATTTAGTGTACATTACATACTATACAGAAATCAACATAACAGTACATTACATAATCTACAAATCAATTATGTCTTAATCCACACATCTGTGTGCAGAGGCGGTACATACCATGGCCCATAATCTATGAATAATCTACACGCTGGCAGCCCTGCTCTCTGTGAACTCCAGCAAAGCACTCCATGTCCTGCTCTTTAGTGTGTTTACCCACAGTGCTCTAGTCATTCTCCGCTGTGGCTGACGGTGATGTCACAGAGCCAGCGTGCCACAGGCCGCGTGGGATTATTAATATCTGGAGTTACATAAGAACGGGCACTGGATTATATCGTTACTGTACTAAAAAATGGCCGTGAAGAAAGCGGCTTGAGGAACAGGAGATGCCCTCTCAGGGGTGAACATAATCTCCTCTGATAGCAGTGCATCTTAAATGAGTCTGACTAAATGATAATGGAGAAAGAAAGCAGCTGAACAGATGTGCGGTGTAGTACTGCTGAGAGGACACATGGCTTGCCTGGGACGGGGCAAGGGCTATGAACAGAGTCACTCAATAGCAGTCCATTGGAAACTGAGGACACTGCCTGAGGCAAGCGCTGTAGAACAATCCATCCCCTCCGAGCCAAAACAGAGAAACCTGCTGGAGCCCGACAGGGGGCATTCCACCAAACATGGAGATACTTTTGTGCCTTTTTATGCTTTTTATGTTTTTGTGCAAAACTAATTAAACAATTAACATTGACAGGGGACAGCACATTTCTGCATGCGTGATGAAAACTGCAGGAACAAAGACAGCAAATTCTCCCAAATTTTCCTTGAAGTATTAACAACATAAAACAAACAAAAAAACTATTGAATGTTTACATTTAAAAACGAAATTTTTGTTTTTAGCAGAGGACTAATAGATAACTCTGTTACCATGATTTTGTACAGTAAACTGAGAAGTGGGTAGGCCTATTTGTAGAAAAATCAACATGAAATCTTACTAACAAACACACTGCAATTTATTTGATCAAATAAACAGTCAAATAGTAACATTGTGATATATTATTACAATTTAAAATAACTTTTTAATGATATTTCCTGTGATAGCAAAGCTGAATTTTTAGTAGTCATCCCACATGATTAAATACTATAGTAATTTATAGTAAATACTATAGTGTTTTTGAACAATATACTAAAGTACTTGAATTAATTTGTTGTGGTAATTCTATAGTTGCTGTAGTAATATAACAACTATAGTAATATAACCAAATTACTTTACCCTATATTGTACTAAGTTTATATTTATATTATTCTATAATACACTTTTAACAAAAATTGTTAAATGTTTTGTTTCCAGTCACAACTCTTCTTGTACATTTTCTATTTTTAACCGTTTTAAATTCATTTTTAACATTTTAAATCAATTTTAAATAATTTTTAGTTTTTAAATTCCTTGTTTAATTGTTGTGATTTTTTATTTCATTTTCACTCCTCTCTTTTATGTAAAGCACTTAGAATTACTATTGTGTATGAAATGTGCTATATAAACAAACTTGCCTTGCCTTAAGTTACTACAAATGACTTTAGTATTTTTTCATGTGGGATCAGTCTTCAGAAATTATTTTTATTATGCTGATTTACTGCACAAGAACATTTCTTGCATTTCAAAATTTTTGAATGAGTTTTTTTTTATTATTATTAAATAAAGACACAATGTAATCCATTAACAAATAAATGTAGGCTATTCTTTGAGTGAAACACTGCCAGCAAATCAATACCACACGGTGTGATTTTTTTCATCTGTCCTTTTCCACAGTAAAAGCATGGAAGTAGGCTACATGCTAATGCTATAAATGTTTTCTTTTAAAGTTTTAAACCGATTCTGGATCTTCCTAATAATTCATGATTTTAATCCATTTCGTTCAGTTTGTGACATTTATCATCAAACCCTGTCTGTTCTCTAAAACATTAACGTTATTGCTCTTTTACAATTACAATTATTATTTTTTTTTAATTCACCTGGAGTAAAACGTGTAGATGTGTATTCCAGAAGTAATTTTGGTAGCGGTACACAATTTGGCCTTGTTGAGACAGAACATACAAAGCCCCGCACAAAAACACACTTAACGCGGCCATGAATGAACAATTCGTCCCAAAGACTTGTTTATTCGTTTCCTCGTTTTAGTAAAACATAGCCACGATTTACTAAACCAGGGAACGAATTCTTAATTTGTGACCATAGGCTATTCTTCGCCCAGGTCATGTGCAGCGATCAATAGTATGCAAGAAACATAAATTTAATTTACAATGATCTGGAAACTTTTGGATTCAGTTGAAACCCAACCTCTCAAATAAATAAATAAATAAAGTAAAAAAAAAAAAAAAAAATGCAAATCCTCATTCATACCTATGCACGTACTCACGTTTTCTTGTTGTCCTTCTCTGTGGTTTCCATACACTGCTGCTCAGCCAAACAATGACTCACACACAGAGTGAGAGAAAAGCACTGACTGTCCCATCACTGTTACAAACAATCACTGTCTCCCCTTCAGCTTCATCTCTTTATTCACTCACCCTAACCAGGTCAGGTGAGATTTTAATTTATTTCTTTCTCACTGGCTCTCTCTCTCATGTGTGTGTGTGTGTGTGTGGATGCTCTCTTACTGTCTCTGAGGCAGGAACATTTCAGTTACATAATGTCTGTGCTTCTGCCCACTCACTCACAACTCAATAGCAGAGATAGGATGTCCTAAAAGTGTCATGTCATGAGAGGCATTTATTCAGCTCTCATCATACAGTGTAAGTGCATATGGATATCACCAACAGTATCCAGACTGTCTTAATAATGTGAGTGTGTTTGAGGGAGATTTTCACAGCTGCTGTCCAGGGTAAAATCCCATGAGCATCAATGTACGCACCTGCTTCAGCCTCATCACAAATACTCATGGTATTTGTGGTTTCTCATGGTAACAGTGATGTCATCATCAACACAGATATTTTGCTTATACCATAGAACAAAAAGATGCATTGTAATATGCTGATTTGCTGCACAAGAAACAATTCTTACTATCCAATGTTTAATAGTTTTGATGAATCTGTGATACATTTTGTTTATACTTATTTTATGAATAGAAAGCATAACATTTATTTGAAACAGATTTTACTATTTACATTTTTTGCAACAATGTAAAATATACGTACTGCCACTTTCAATCATTTAATGCATCCTTCCTTAAAATATTACTTTCCACTGCTCTCTTTCTGTCTCTCTGTACATGCACTTTTGAACACTATTATATGTGATAAACATTCACCAGTAACAAACAGAAACCAAATGACATCTTTGAGCAACTCACATTTATTTTACAATACACTTTGTGAGCATTTGACTGAATGGTTACCTTCCTGTAAGACACAGTCATATGAAAGATACAAAAACGAACAACATTAAGTGCCTAAAAGATGTTTAGTAACATTGTTCACAAATCTGACGTCATATTGTGTGGAGCCAGCTGTCACATCAAACAATGTCAAACCATTGTGTAAAAGCTGAATTTAACTTGTGACTCCTGAATACAAACTGCATTTTTTGTTATATCTAAAGTGCACTTTGATGGATTTTATTTAACTCCACAATGTCAGTCAGATCTCCCAAAGCATAAATGTACCAAATGTTACATATTGTATTATTACAAAACATTACTCAAAGACAAAACTACCTTTGGTTGCTGTAGTGAAGTAGCAAAGCAATGTCAAAAAGGAAAGTCTTCGACCTTAAATCCGTGCCATCTTCTACACAAATCACCGGTAAGAAACCGAAGAGCAGTTTTTGAGTTACTGTAGAACATTTTAAATTTCAGTCAAAACAAAAACACTAATTCTTCTCTCTCTTTCAAAGGCACAGTAGTGTTAAAGAGAATAAAGTTTTGCTCTAGGTGACTAATCGCTGTATACTCCAATGAGGATGATGATGAGAAGAATGATGCTGCACACGGCTCCACAAATGGCAACACAGACCAATTTCTATGACAGAAAGATAAAAAAACAACAGAGGAAGATCCACTGTGTATGAAATGAATTACTAAATGTAAACAGACCTTTGTTTTTCTGTTTTGTTGGCAAAAACATTGGCATTACTGGTTATAAGCAAGTTAATTGGCATTGATTAGAACATACATGAATCTTTGTTTGATCCCATTAAAATCATTTCTCCTTAAAAGCGGTCACTCTATTCAAACTGGGTTAAATTAGAGACAAAGTGATAGTAGATGAAAAAGTTAGTGATTGGGCACCGGGGGTTACCTTGGAAACCATGCTTAGGAAGGGTTGGCTGCATTGGAGCTGGAGGAGGCGGAGTTAGTATTGGTTTTAACAGACAGGCCCACAGATAAACCAACAATGAGTGCGACCACAGCGAGCACCACCAACACAATAAGAGCAAGAATAATGTGTTTCTGTACAAGACAAAAAGCAGGTGTTATAATTAATTGCATTTTGTTTTTGTAAGTACTTGTAACACATATTGTGAATTGATAACGCTGAATGTGTTCATAAAATGTATATTCATTTAATTAAGGCCTGTATTATTTCTGAAGCATCAATTGAAACATCTGATGTATAGAAAGCCATCTATGGTTAGTGACGGATTAGCATAAGTTAGTGACAGACTATGGTCAGCCATGGTTGTTTTCTTACCCTGCGTGCTTGCGTCTGGTACCGCACAGCTTTCTTGGTCTCCACTTTAGCTTGGCCGACGTACTCTACTGCATTGTTTACATTCTTCTCAATGTTGTCAATCATCTCACCCTGTACAACATAAAAAGAACCGGGTCATGACTTAATGCTGTATAGGTTAACTAATAAGTGAACAAACTCTCACTTATTACTGTTTTCTGCACCTGGGTCTCAACAAGCATGGCCATGTCCACAAACATGTCATGAAGCTCTTTAATGCTGGACTCCAGCCGCAAGATATCTTTATGTCTAGACTCGATCTCATTAAGGGCCTGACGAGTTATCTGAGAGTCAGAGATGATCTGAAAACACAGGAAATCTTTTAGTAGACACTAGAAACTTATAAACAGTGACAACACAAAATAAAACAATTGAACAGATCACCCAAAATGAAATTATTTTGTCATGTGCTTACGCTGCATGACAAAGCTGACACAGAACAGCATACACTGTTTGCATTCAGTGGATATTCTCCAAAATGGCACTAGGGTGACCCTGAGAGGCACAAATTGTTGATTTTTTTTTTTGCACAAAAAGCTTGGTAAAATTACGGTTGAATCACTGATGTCACATAGATTATTTTACCAATATCCTTGCTATGTTTCTGGACCTTGATTGTGGTGTGTCTACAGGAGGGTCAGAGAGCTCTCAGATTCCATAAAAATATCTTAATTTGAGTTGTGAAGATGAACGGAGGACTTACGGGTTTGGAACGTCATGAGGGTGAGTAATTAATGACAGAATTTTCATTTTTGGGTGAACCATCCCTTTAAAGCTTAAACAGATCATTACAGAAAGTGCAAAGAAACAGCCAGCAGAGGGTGCCAATTGTTGAAAAATGTGTTGCTCTCATTTTCATGCCACATAAACAGAAAACTGAGAAGCCAAAGAAAGCTGGCTCTGGATGAGAGCTGCAGTATTTTAATATTTCTTCCTCCTGGAAAGAGTCATTATATGAAGCAAACTCACATCGGAGGTGAAAATAGAAGGGTTTCCAGTTTCCAGCATCTCTTCCAATTCCTCATTAGTTGTTATTCTTCCAGCTACAAGATTCAGAGTGTAATAGATTAGTGAAACACTCTTCTCACAAACTGGCCAATCCTGTTTAGGCCATTATTTGTTTGATAAATGGCAGCGTGTGTGTGAATTTGTCAAGGGTAAACATGAAATGATGACCAGCAATTGCTAATAGGCTAGTCCATTTGTATAATTGCTTGGCTTTGTGTCATGGAAAAGTGTATGTGTGTACAGTATGCTTGTAAGCGTGTGTGTGGTCATGTTAAGTATGCCTTGGGGACTATATTGATTCAGCTGGGAAAATGAGAGAGAACATTACAATGGCAGAAACCATCAATGTAAAGGTTGCTGGAAAAACAAACACACACCAATATAATATGACCTCTGAGCAATGACCGGCACTTAAATTAATACTTATAACCAAGAAAAATAATACCATATACATAAAATATATCATCATACATCATAAATATAAAATACACATCACTGAAATCAAGTTTCAACTGATGTCTCCAAACAAATCACACAACTTTTCATGGAAACTGGTTTAAAATGCAAAGTTGAGGTAACCGGGTCTTTATGCAAATCGCATCAGTCACATGACTGATTACTCATTATCCTATCACATGGCATTCTGCGCCTGGCCTACTGTGCAGAGGTACAGCAGGATCTCTGGAGCCCTGTTGCCCAGGTAACACTTGCCTTAGAGTCTCAGGTGACCCGCTCAGTTTCACGTGTCATAAAGCACAGAAAGCACCTCATTAATACTCTCACACTGGGACTACTTCACACACACACACATGCACTTTTCTCAGAAGTCTGCACTACATGTTTGACCACCAAAATAAATTTAAAATGGCAGCATGTCCGGTTAAAAGAGGGGAACCATGTGGACAAAAATTATTTGGCAATATCAAGAACAATTTAACAATGAAAAACTTACATTTATTATGAGATTACATTTAATTGTGTTAGTAAATTATAAACTATGAATCTGTGTTTTTGACATTTAATTTTAAGTAAGCAGTGAATGACAGGCAAAGTAATTTAAACATGAAAAAGAGGAAATACGCTGCACAATTAAATACTCAATTTTAGCTAAAATACAGTATGTCCAACATCTATCTGGGAAATTTGTAAAATCTCTAAGATCAGCCGGAGAACTAATCTGATACGAATACAGTTGTGCTCGTAAGTTTTTATACCCCTTGCAGAATGTGCAAAATGTTAATAATTGAAACAAAATAAGACGAATCGTGAAAATTGCATGTTTTTCTTTATTTAGTACTTTCCCATATAAGCCATTTCACACAACAGATGTTTACAAATACTGTGTAATTTCCTGGATGATTCATGACTTTTTATATTTTGTGATTTGCTCATGGGTCCCTTGTTGGTCCTGAGCAGTTCTGCTGCTGCTGCTCTTCAGAAAAATCCTCCAGCTCCAGCACAGTCTTTGGTTTTCCAGCATCTTCTGCATATTTGAACGCTTTTCAACATTTTATGATTTTGAAATCCATCTTCATGGAACATCCAGGAAATTACACACATTATTAAGATTCAAGGTTATGTAAACTTTTTGAATGGCGTCATTTTTATAAATTCAATTATTATTTTGTCTTGTGAAGTATATGTAAACATTGGTTATGTGAAATAGCTTATTCAGGACAGTACTAAAAAAAAAAAAAAAAAAAATGCAATTTTCATGATCCCTCTTATTTGTATCAATTATTAACATTTAGCACACTCTGCAAGGGGTATGTAAACTTATACGCACAACTGTATATCATTCACCCCTAACAAAAATAGTTCTCAGAGACAATAAGTGGTTTTATATATTATATATATATATATATATATATATATATATATATATATATATATATATATATATATATATATATATATATATATATATATATATATATATATATATATATATATATATGCACAGTCCTTTGGAAAAAAAAAAATCTTTTAAGGTGGAAATTTTTGTCAGCTGTAAATGGTTTACAGGGCTAGTTTTAAGGTATCATATGTGCTTGTGAATGTATAAAGATTAACATGTGTGACTTACTGATCTCCAGCTGTCTCTGAATCCTGCTTTTGCTTTTCTCTCTGAAGGACATTTGGGCTTCATTATATTGTGTCATGACCTCCACAAACTTGCGTGACAAGTTAGTGTACTAAAAAAAAGATAAAGTAAGAGCAATAAATCAATTGGGGATTAAAATGATCAAACTGGATAGTTGGATGAAAAAGAAGAGAAAGATTTCACACCTGTGTTTTCTGAATGCGTGCATCCACTGAGGCTTGATTTATCTGTTCTTCTGGAGGTAGATTATGTTGCATTGCTAAGGAGAAAAATAGATGGGAACTTAATTTCTTTGTCCAAGTGCATTGGTGCCGTTATCTTTGCTAGAACATCCAACTCACATTTGAGGCTGGTCCGGACAAAGTTGGCATTTTTCTTGATTTCAATTGTGAGTTGTTCCAGCTCTTCTTTTGTCCCTGAAAGCAAAAGGCATATTTTAGAATAAGAGAAATAAATAATATTATTCAGCAAGGATGCATTAAACTGAAAAAAAAAGGGATAGGTAAAGACATTCATGTTACAAAAGATTCCAATTAAATGTTCAATATATTTCACTTTTCAAAACATACAGGTGCATCTCAAATTAGAATGTTGTGCAAAAGTTCATTATTTCAGTAATTTAACTCAAATTGTGAAACTTTTGTATTAAATAAATTAAATGCACACAGACTAGGGATGTCAAATTTCGATTATTTCCATGATCGATCGTCGTTTAAATTAACGATCAATTAATCGATTAATCGTTAACCATAATAGCCTACTGCAAAATGCGTCTATTGCAGGCACGCAGTCAGCGGTATGACAGGATGTGCAAAAGCCACACACACACACACACACACACACACACACACAAAACGCTTTCTCACTTGAATTAAAGAGGTTTTAGTCTGAATAAAATGCTAGTAGCAGGATTATAAAATGAATAGATGCGATTATGATCATTTGATAAAATGAAGAGAGCGCGCCATACTTTTGAGGTCATTTTACTTTTGACAGTTTCCAATCCCGCACGGAGAACGCTGAACGCGCCTCTTTAAATGGTTTTGTGGTGCTCGCTGTTGTATTTTAAAGCACAATTGCAATGTTTTCAACTGACATTATTGTATTTAAAATAAAATTATCCGAAATGTGGAGCGCGTGTGACTGCGCTGCACATTAAGTGAACTACATCGGCGCTGCTGCACCAAAACACAGTTGCTCACATTAATTTGATCCTGCTGGATTCTGTCCTAGAAAATGCAGATTTTTAAAAATCCAGCATACAGCGCATTAGATCGTGACAGTGCATGCGTGCAGTCGAGGATGAGCGAGCGCGGCTTTGGCTAGATTTATTTGGAGGTTATTGCTCATGTCTCATTCGGCACAAATCGAAATGTTTCCATATTCGCAATGTATTTGAATGTTAAACTATTATTTATAATGTAAACTAGGCTTGTACTTAACACGCATTCGCATATAGACGGAAAAGATGATCCTCTTCATATGAGCAAAAACGTCCTTGGCATAACAGCAGAGTGGACCGGTATACTACGGTCTATTTAAACTGACCAGTGTAACCTTTTAATGTTTAGTTGACATTTTATTTTGATAATGAACAGACTGCGATGTAAGTTTGAATCGCTAGAATATACGTGTGCAGCAGGCTCCGGCGCGATCGAAACAGCTGAGACATTAAAAAAATATATATTTTCCGCAAAAGTGTTTACTTTCATTTGTGCACACTCATAATAAAAACAGAAGATTTGTGCTCTAAATAAAGCAAACAAACAGAATGCGTTGTCATCCTTTTTTTTTTTTTTTTTTTTTTTTGTGAATTTATGGAGCGCCCACACTTCTGTTTTAAATCCGTTAATCTTAATTATTTAAATCGGATATATTTCGCATAGCCTATTTAAAAAAAAAAAAAAAACATGAAAACAAATTGTTATTTTTATGTTGGGCCTATTACTTAGTAGGCATTTTCCTTAAAGCATCCCATTTTGTCCCAGGGCTTAGAACCTGTGCCCTAGTCAGGTCCATGCAGAAACTTGTGAACGATGCTCGGCGTCACCGTTTAGTGACAGCAGTGAATGCTCCAGGAATGTGTCGGTCACAGCGCCTATTAATCGCTGTTTTGAATCCAGCAATTATTTATTTAGAAATTATAAGATCTGATTATGACCAGTGTGGTATAAAAGCTTTGTTTATTAGAGGAATAATAGCTTTTGGACCCCATAGTCTTCATTTACGCGGCTTTGTTCTGGTTTGCCGGTTGGTCACGAATTTCCACAAATTCAGTATATTTAGGCATTGTTTCTTTTCCTAAATCTTCATAGTCTAACCCTCTAATTTCCCAGGTTTATTTTATTATCTTTCGCTTTTAATAACTGTTTTCGCATCTCTTACTGTGGTAAACATGGGAAGGGAAATTAAAGATTTCATGAATTAAGAATTCGTTCGATTTATTAATTTGTTCCCTTATTTCACTTAAATCATGGGTTATTTAGGGAACAAAATTAATGAAACATGGACAATTGCCACATTAATAATTCGTAGGAATGAATTAACAAGTTGTAGGAATGAATAGACTACCTGTCCTGTCACTGTGTCCCGCAGCCCTGCAAAGCGCACGATATAAAACAGTTATCTGATGAAATGATTAGTAACTACATTTCTATTGCATTTAATGTTGAAGAACTTTTATGTTGTTTCTATTTTAATGTACTTTAAAGTTTAAATCACATTAAAAGCTTAATTTGTACATTGTGAATGAATGATGATGCTTTTATATATCGTCACCGTCACTCACAGCCGCTCGCACGTGTTGAGTGCGCATGAGCCGCACGCAGCCCAACATTGAATCGGTTAACCGACCATCGATAGCCTTAATCGATTGCATCTCTTATCGACAATTAATCGATCATCGATTAATCGTTGACATCCCTAACACAGACTGAAGTAGTTTAAGTCTTTGGTTCTTTTAATTGTGATGATTTTGGCTCGCATTTATCAAAAACCCACCAATTCACTCTCTCCAACCAATTAGAGTACTTCATAAGACCATATGGCCTTCTGGAAAGTATGTTAATTTCCTGTACATGTACTCAATACTTGGTGGGGCTCCTTTTGCTTTAATTACTGCCTCAAGTCAGTGTGGCATGGAGGTGATCAGTTTATGGCACTGTTGAGGTGGTATAGAAGCCCAGGTTTCTTTGAAAGTGGCCTTCAGCTCATCTGCATTTTTTGCTCTTGTTTCTCATTTTCCTCTTGACAATGCCACATAGATTCTCTCTGGGGTTCAGGTCTGGTTAGTTTGCTGGTCAGTCAAGCACACCAACACCATGGTCATTTAACCACTTTTGGTGATTTTGGCAGTGTGGGCAGGTGCCAAATCCTGCCGGAAAATGAAATCAGCATCTTCAAAAAGCAGAAGGAAGCATAAAGTGCTCCAGAACTTTGTAAACGGGTGGCGTGACTTTGGTTTACAAAAAACACAATGGACCAACACAAGCACGTGAAATTGCACCCCAAATCAACAAAGACTGTGGAAACTTAACACTGTACTTCAAGCTACTTGGGCTATGAGCTTCTCCACCCTTCCTCCAGACACAAGGACCTTGGTTTCCAAATGAAATACAAAACTTGCTCTCATCTAAAATTTGGACCACTGGGCAACAGTCCAGTTCTTCTCCTTAGCCCAGGTAAGACACCTCTGATGTTGTCTGTGGTTCAGGAGTGGCTTAACGAGAGGAATACGACAACTGTAGCCAAATTCCTTCACACTTCTGTGTGTGGTGGATCTTGATGCATTGACCCCAGCCTCAGTCCATTCCTTGAGAAGTTCACTCAAATTCTTGAACCAATTTTGCTTGACAATCCTTATAAGGTTGCGGTTCACATGGTGGGTTATACATCTTTTTCTTCCACACTTCCTTTCACTCAACTTTCCGTTAACATGCTTAGATACAGCACTCTGTGAACAGTCAGCTTCTTTGGCAATAAATGTTTGTGGCTTACCCTCCTTGTGAAGGGTGTCAGTCTTCCCTATAATTGTGTAGACTAGTAAACCAAACTGAGAGATCATTTTGTAAACTCCTGAAATCTTTGCAGTCGTTTTGAGTTGATTAGCTGATTGGTATGTCACCATATTCTATACGACCGTTTTTACTGTATTTTTGATTAAATAAATTCAGCCTTGGTGAAGGTAAGATACTTCTTTCAGTTAATATATTTATATTGCACTATATTGTATATAAATATCATTTATTTAAACGATTCTATTACATAGAGGTTTCTTCCTGATATTTCAGGGACTGATGTTCATTTGACATACGACCCAATGCACACTAGGCTACAAATAAACCATCAGCTATAAAAATATGATTTTTTCTTTATTTTTATTTTCTACAGACAACCAACCATTCCAGAAAAACTGTGACCCTATAAAGCACTTTTACATTATGTGTCATGTTGAAGAAATATTGTGGTATTACATGTGAAAATATAAAATGCAAGCAGGTATAGGGATGAAAAGTGACTCTTAAAAAGGAGAAATAGTACACATTTGTTAGTACAATCCCCATACAGATCGTTAAATTTTACTATCAACTTGAGAAATAGAAGGGAAAAAATGAGCAGAAACACTCACACCCTCATTGATGTCTTTATCTCAGTCTCACATTCCTGCCTTCATATCCTACACATGCCCTGCAAGTAACAGCAAAACTAACCCAACACACACACTGAAAATTAAGAATGTTATGGGAAAACTACAATTCCTTGCATGCCCAAACTTGACTCCCTGTGGTAACTTGAGAATGCTGAACTATCCATTAAACACAGTACACAGGGACATCTTAAAGGGGCGACCTGGAGTTAAGGGCCTCGCTCAAGGGCTCCATGGTGATAGTTCATAAACCAATTCAACCTGCTAACATGCACCACCTTGTCACTTTGCTATGATTTCACAGTCTTTGAGTAAGGGTGACTTACTCTCATCAGGGTTTGGGGCTGAGAGAATCCCACTATGTTTTTTTTTCACCTCATTCACCTGGGAGGAGATCTTGTCAATGACACCTCTGACCTCCCCCACCTGAAATAAAGAAAAGTGAAGTGCTTGAGTAGTTTTACTTTAGTTTGCGTCTAGTCATGAACTTCCAGGGATGCATGTTACAACGTGTTTTGTTATTAAATTTCACTTTACATTAAAATGTTTTGACGCCCAACATTAGTGGTACAATTTAAGATTTTTTTTTATTATTATTATTTTTAATTATGTATTTATTTAAAAAGTGCTGAGTTCAGTGTTCAAAACCTAAAAAAAAATAATCAAACTGGAATAAAAAGTTTAAATAAACTGAAACACAAGTATCACACAAAATATTACCTGGCAGTCAACTAAAATAAAACAAGTTCAAGTAGGCTACTAAAAATCCTAAAACAAAAACGGAAATAATTATAAAGTTATTAGAAGCAAATCAATTACTAAAAATAAAGTTACATATTTAAATAAAAACTCAAAATATAAAATTAAAAGCCACTAAGAGTATACAAATAATCCTAAAAATAACACTTTTAGATTTACAATATTAGCTAATTATTGGTAATGAACACCCATGAAAATAATGATCAGATTTTCATAATAAGAGTAGTAGTCAGAATTTTACTGCATTTTAATGCATCCCTATGTATGGTCCATCACCAATACATGGATTACAGAAGAGGAGCACCTTTCATACAGGTGAATGACTGTAACGTTACCTTTCTGAAAAAATCCTGCATGAAGCCATCTCTTTCCATGGACACAGAGACAGCCCCATCTTCACTGGCATTCTGCCTGCCCTAAAACAAGCCACAAAGATACACGTTGCTCGAGCATGGAGAAAAACTACTAACGTTAAACTGATAAGAGCATGAGAAGGAACTTTGACATAACCAGCAAAGAATGTTACTGACATATATGTGTTAATGTACGTAAAATTTTGTATTTAAGTAAAAACACTATCAATATATTATTTTCAATGTTAAGAATTAAGTCTAATTGGTTTGTTTTTAATCAATCAATCACTTGCCTCATTCAAATCAGCCAGCCGGTCCCTCATAACAATGTCGTTGAAATGTCGATTATCTTCTGTTGATTGTTCACGTCCCTTGAGGTCCGCGCGCGTTAAAGTCCATTGCAAGTCCTGACCAGACCGCGACAAACTAATGTATGTCGGAGAAAATACATCAATTCATCTTTTAGGTTCGTAACTTATCGATAAAAGCTAATAAATAAGGTGTTTACGTTCAAATAGGCATCCAGTTACGAAGCGTTTGGCGTCTGTTTGGTTGCCATCCTTTAATTCACCGTCTTATCACCAGCTGACGGCTCACTTCTCTTTGAAAACCGTGGGCGTAGCTACATGAAACAGAGCGGTAGTAACCATAAAAACAGCATGGCGTTGTCAGTTTATTATTTAATTTTTTTTATATCTCTTTACTGTTTGCGGTATGTTTCGATTAAATGGATATCACAATTCTCATTGTCATTACTGAAGTGTAAGTTTTAGAACTGACGTCTCAACAGAAGACCTTGTCACGTGATGTCTGTTACTTTTTACAGCACTTTTCTGAATGGACCAATTAGAATCATTTTCATTCACAAAGCTGCAGTCTACTTTAAACCGTTATATTAATTACACGGGTTTAATTAACTTGTCAAGAAACAACACTTTTCAAATTTTTTAAGCGGTTACTTTGTGTCATTGTCTGCATTAAGATGTAGAGTCGGCTTTTTGAGCCTTCATGCGCCACCTGCAGTTACTCTTTTATCAAACAGCTAACGTTATTCGTTAAACTTCGCAATACTTTTTTTAATTTTAATTAGCGATATTATAAAAGATGGAGACAACGAAATAAACTGGGTTGCCCGCAATAAACTGTCAAAATATTATTTTCAAGTTTTCTATTACATTTTCAAATGTCCGTAAACTCGTACAATGCCAACGTTTTCTCAAATTCTTCCCACTGCGGACTAAATTATTGTCAAATTAATTAAGCCATGTTAAGCTTGAGCTTTATTCTCGCATCAATACTGATGTATCCCCTTTCAATATATCAATACAATACTAAATGACAGCTTTTAAAACTTCCGCTCTTCCCAACATTTCTGATCCGGTGTAGTATCCTTGCCTTTCTTTACTTATTCTATAATCAATAATTCAATTAAAAAATATATATATATATCAGAGCTGCAATGTTATAAACTGTGGAAACATTTAATTTTGTGACAAACATGAAAACCATACATGCATATGATATAGTATGTGAACACTTAAGGTATTAATCAGACATAACCGTTCATCTTTTATATTGGAAACCAGAAAATAAAAGTTTACTTAATTACATGAACAAATCAGGGCCTCAAAACATAAATTCCAAGAAATCTGCAATTTGAACCATCTCTTTACACACAAAAATACATGGTCTTTATCTTTACAAGACACCAGAACAAGAACAGAGAAATAGAAATGACCATATGCATTTGCCAGTACAATCAGAAAACAACTTTGTACCTGCTTTTCTCTGAAAGCACCATACCTAAAAATATAAACAAAAATTCTTCTGACAGTGCACTTTTTCACCAAAACACAATTGACTTGGTAAATAAACTAATAAAAATGGCCCTCTCATTCTTTGAGACCCTGCAACTTATCACTGCAATGATTACAGGTAGTACAAGAAGTCATCCAGGTTCATGTTGGGCTCCTTGTGAATGCTCTGACCCACCAGGAAGGCCAGCTTGTGGGCGTACTGACATGGTGCTGGCACTCGGACGATACCCTTAAGGTAAAGAAGAACCACAAAGATGAGATAACACATTATTCAGGCATGTGATCAGCTAGAGACAAAAAAGGAAAATCTGACCACACCCCCAGCACAAATTATTTAAAATATATATATTTCTAGCACATTAAAATACAACTTATATTGTAAAATACATACTGTCCTGTAAAAAAAAAAGATATCACCAATTTATAATAATGACAACAATATTCTAAAATATTATACTGAAGTACCTGCCAAGTTTGGAAATATTACATTAATGATTTTGAAATAACTATCTTCTGCTCATCAAGGCTGAATTTATTTGCTCAAAATAAAGAAACCCCCCAAAATAAGGTGAAATATTACAAATAAAAAGTTTTCAATTTTAATACATTATAAAATGTAATGTAATTCCTGTGATGTAAAGCACAATTTTCATCATCATTACTCCAGTTTAGTGTCACATGATCTTTTAGAAATCATTACAATTTGTTTGTCTCTCAAGAAACATTTCTGATTATTATCAATGTTGAAAATAATTTTGCTGCTTCGTATTTTGTGGAAATGATGCACTTAAGTTTTCAGGATTTTTTGATGAATATAAAGTTTAATTAATAAATTTTGTTAATGCATTTATAAAACAAAAATCATTTTAAATGTCTTCTCAATTTGTCACTTTCATGCATGATGAATAAAATATTTTTTTTCTCTTTTCTTTTTTTTTTTTTACTTTAATACAAATATTTGAGTGCTATCGTTTCCACAAAAATATTAAGCAGCAAAAAGTTTTTAACTATGAAAATAAGAAATGCTTCTTGAGCAGCAAATCAGCATTTTAGAATTATTTCTGAAGGAATATGTGACAAACTTTTTTGTAAACAACAACAGATTTATAAACGTTTTTAATGATGAATGTGTTCCCAAATGCAAAATAAAGTGACTCTAACCAGTGAATCAAAGCTAAAAATAGTACTGTAACAGCAGACATGTAGTATTATATAATTACAGCACAACCTGTGTGAATTTTATGACGGCATTACCAATCGTAAATTTTTATCGCCGTTCACATTTAAAAAAACAGTTTCAGCGCTGATCCTGCTCCCATTTAGTGTTTTTTAATAATTTCAGTGCTATGAACTGTCCAGCAGATGGCACCAATTATCATGCAGTAACCCCCCCCCCAAAAAAACCCTCTGATCTATGTGAATCACATGGGTTGTGTATGCGGAAGAATCACATCCCTGATTATTATAGACCAATAAGTGCAGTGTGATAATGATGTAGTGATCTACACTGGTTATTACCTGCCAGTTGTAGTACATGTGGCAGAGTTTGTAGGTGAGTCTCTGCATGTGATCTGGTTTGAGGCCGCTGCTGTCATACACCACGTTGTAGTGAGTAGGTGCGACACAACCAAAGCGCACAGCCTGACTCACTATGAAGAAATCATACCTGAGTGAAAGCAGATGTAGCACTGAATAAATGTGAGCAGTTTGTATTATTTCACAAATACAAAATAGCTATTAAGGTATCTGTTGAGTTTTTAAAAGCAAATGTTATACTTTTAAAACCTCAAGACATGTATAACTTAATGTGGACATTGTGAATTAGAGGTTGATCGATATTGGATTTTACTTAAATGATGTTTAAATGAATGCAAAAAAAAGAGGTCTGTGTAGTGTAGACATCAGTATAATCTGTATTGAACGTGTTAAATAATGTACTTAATCTTTCCTTCCCATGACAGTGCTGCCCAGAGAGAAGCTACAGGGGTTTACACTGAATTAAATCAGGGTTTCAAAATATCTGAACAAATTAAATTTCAGAACTTTTAATACCACCTTATATCAAGTTTACTTAAACCTGTGATGGAAATACACATTTCATGCATATAAGTGATGTTTAATGTGTCTAATGTAAAAAGAAAAAATATCACTGGCATAAGTTTTTTTTTTTGGTAATAAGAGTAAACTTTTCATATCAGCAGACAATATTCCATTCAAAATGATCCCACAAACGCATTGCATCACCAAAATTTAGGTGGCGTAAACAATTTATTCATAATTTCAAACATACTAAACCACCAGTAGGTGGCTGTAAGTTAATGAGTGTGTCATCGAGTCATTAAAGCTGAAGTAGGTAACTTTTGTAAAAATGTATTCGTGAAACCTGTCATTATGTCCTGACAGTAGAGTATGAGACAGATAATCTGTGAAAAAAAATCAAGCTCCTCTGGCTCCTCCCAGTGGTCCTATTGCCATTTGCAGAAACTCCATCGCTCCCGGTAAGAAACAACCAATCAGAGCTGCGGTCCAAAACAATTTTTTGTGTTCAAGATTAAAAAAATGTATTTAATACGCGAGTACACCATGAATCCATTTTCCAAACCGTGTTTTTGGCTTGTCCTGAATTACTAGGGTGCACCTATAATAAGACTATTATATTATATTTTAGATTGCCTCGGGGGTACTGCGGCGGAGTAACCCAGTACCTTTGTGATTCTTCATAGACATAAACAGAGAGAAGTCGTTCCGGCTACGATGTTCTTACGCAAAAAGTTCTGTTTATTAACCGCTAGAGCGTCAAAAGTTACCGACTACAGCTTTAAACCCAATTCATTCAAAACGCTTGATCATTCACCACCACCCAGTGTGGATTGTAGAATGTGCAATATTTCTGTGATCTTTGTTTGGAATAATTTTAGTTGATGAAATAACAAAACTGTAAATATTATATGTAAAATGTAACTTATCTACTTAATTTCTTAATATTATTGAACAAAAATGTACAATTACCTTGATACCAGAAATACACTATCCATCATCAATCACTGTTTAAAATCAGAATCATTCTCAGGTTTTGATGCTTCACCTGTTATTTTTGTCACCTAAGTTTTAATCAGGCTTTGTCTGGGCAAGTAAAAAATCTTTGGTCTGTACAATTGTAAATGGTTGCTGGGTCCGTAGACTGCAGACATTTTAGCGGTAGTGTGTAAAATTCTTTTTTAAGTTACTTCACATCTGGATTTTAAGACATTTTAAGGCCTTTTATAAGGAAAACTTTAAGACACTAGGACATTTTTTGAGGACCTGTGTACACCCTGTAAATGGCAAGAGACCATTGTGCAAACAAAATACCAATAACCAGAAAAAAAAAAAATTATGCATAGAGTAAAATTTTAAATGTCCAAAGCACACTAGGACTACATATTTTGAAGTAAACCCTGTATTAATTCAACATTAATAATCACTTAGCATAAATCCATGGTATTCAGTTTGCAAACTGCATTTTTACTTTGAAACATTTAAAATCATAGCCTTTTAGTTTAATCATCTTATTCTTGATCTTTTTTTTTTTTTATGATATTCAAGACTTTTGCTATTCCATTTAAACTTTTATGATCTTAAATCGGAAAACAACTGAATGCAAGAAGACACTTTAAGACTTGTTAAGGTCCCACCCCAGACCATGTGACTTATGTTAGACACCCGATGTATTGACTCTATAACGCACCACTCCGGACGAGTGACTTCATTGTCAATGACTGTCCCCGGAGGAGGGTTGGCAATTTTGCCATCCAATCCGGGCAAAGAATCTGGAACTGATTCGCTTTTTCACCACCACTACTGTCAGCTTGGGCCTGTATGAAAAACGTAAATATGATTACAACCAAGGGAACTCAACATTCCCAAAGTGTAAATATGTCAACATGAAGTATGGCTCACTCATAATCTTGCCCCATGGTCTTGATGGACTGCATGATTTGAGGGACTTCATAGTCCACCACGCTCTGCAGCATGCCGTCTCCTACTCCATCTCGGTACACAATGATCCGGGAGGGCAGAGAATTGTTGTACTTCAGATAGGGCCTTCAGGGCAGCTGAAAAGACAAACAGCTTCAGTACAGAGTGCTGCGGTAAAGTCTTAGTTTTGTAAGCCACTCTTTTAACATCACCATAGTTCCCTAAAAAAAAAAAAAAGGCCAATGGCTTTTGGATTATTGCAGAAAATAAGATGTGACCAAAATAAATATTCTGAAGCCTAAATATAATAGCCAAAGTAAAAAGCTAAAGTTGGACTATTATTAATTATAAATTAACCACTCTTAAGCTTCCAACGTCTTTTTCATTGTTTATTTAAAAGCTACAAGCCGTTCAAGTGCACTAGTGAGTAAATTAGTTTTTCCCCTATTTGGTGCGATAACGTTTAACGTGTTCGGCAACTTCTGTAGGAAAAGGTAACATAAGGTGATCAATAGGGGTGGGAGATATAGCT
>NW_020524101.1:0-17897 GCF_003368295.1 Carassius auratus | reverse complement strand
TCTCAACCCTGCACAGTCCTTTAAATCAGTCATGAAGCTCATTCTTCTATACGTTTAGTTTTTCATAATGACACACAGAGCCATTCCACCATGGAGACCAACAGGCATTTTAAGTGTGAGACCAGAGTTGCACACCTCTATTAATTCTTCATACCTTCACTCAATAGGAGTTCTAAACCCACTTAAGTTATTTTATCAGTGGGCGAAGAGACAATGAAAATGTCAGAAAATGTCAGAAAAATGTCAGCTTAGATATAAATTTAAGCACTTTCCAATAAACATCTACTGTAATATGAGATATTTAAATGTTGTTATTTAGCCAAAATACAAAGATATTTTTGAATACTCAACTGAATAAAAAGAAAGTAAAAAAAAAACTTTTTGCAACCAGATGGTGGTTACGATGTCTACCAGCAGAGTCTAGCAGGGCCATGCTAACCAGCTAAGCTTTAACCCTTTGCTTGGAACACGTTTAGCCATGTTTATGCGCTTCCTGTGGGCGTTTCTGGAGCACACCGCTGCTGCCAACATCCTTCGGCAGGCCTGCCAGGGCGTCCTTCAGACATTCTGATTTTGTGCCCCCTGGGGCTAATTATAAAACCCAGCTTTTGCTGGGCCACCTGCTTCACTGTGAAACGAATCGCTTGTGGTGTGAACGAAGTCGCTGGCTGATGAAAAGTGTTAATGATTACTCACAGAAGTAATCATTTTCTAATCACTAGGGGATGCAATGAGATGGCTCTGGACCCTCCCCAGGCAGTCTAATTTAAATTACACAAGTGAGAGATGTTCAGCTGACTGTTATGACGCATTCATAGAGGCCATTCGACACAATTGTAGTTCTTCAGCATTAGGTTTAAGCAGCAACTACTTTTGCTGTATACATACACAAACCAGTATGCACACACATCATCATTCAGCTCTGACTTCATGCTGAAAATGTAATGACTTCATGCAAATGTTGTTAGTCTGTAATGGCCTATTAGCCCTAGTCTTCATAAGTGCTGACAGAACAGATATTATGATAGCAGAAATGATGATGAGTGTAGGATGCCTGTAGAAGTAAAGTTATAACAAAGCCTAATGCATTTCATATAGTCAATTAGCATAAATTTTTTACAGTTCAATGTGCTCATGCTTTTGTTTGATAGTAAAAAAAGACTACATGCCAGAGAGCTTATAATGTAAAAAATGGAGAATTATATTGTTTCTTTGGAAAGTAAAATAATTGCAATTTATTAAAAACTTAATGGTAAGACACGGTGTAGTGATGAACTGAAATTTTGGCCAAACATTATTAATTCAAATGAGTCTTTGTTTGGAATAAATAAATTCGGCTTTATATATTTATAGAGAGGCTCCATTGGATTTTTTTGAACATTAACTCTGTACATTTAAAAATTTTGCTAATAACCAACCTTTAACTTGTCAAAAATACACAACAGATGGCAATGCATTTTCCATTTCGACAACAAAAGGAGGCACGTTTTTTTAAGTAATCAACTTTTCTGCCTTTCACACACAAAGTTTTTCTTCTTCTAATGAAGTATATAAATAGGTCTTTATTAATGCACCAAGAGCCAAAAAGATTGATTGCCTTTGGGCATGGGGACTTCAATGCACAAGTGGGAAATGCAAATTCTGCTAATTTACAATTGCATTCCAATTGTGAAACTGTTTCTGTTCACATTGTCCTCCGGGCAGTGAAAATATTCAGCTACTATTCATACCATAAAACAATTTTTGGCAGAAAAATCCCAGTGGCCAAAATTTCAGTGACGGAAAAAGAGCTTTAGATGGTACATTTAAAGGGAAACAAAACAATGTGGCATCTGTTCCGGCAACAGTAAGTACCCTTTCCCTAAATCTCTCCACATTGAGTCCCTCATTGCAGTCTGTAATTACAGAGATTAAACCACTTTGTGCTCTCACTCTTCCTAATAGCTAATTTGACAGTAAAAGCTTTGAAATGTAGGTCACAAATCAATATTTTAATGGTTCACTTGTGCTGACGCATCACTCCGATCCTAAGTAAAGACTCACTAGATGTTTAAACCTCAAACTTCAACCCTATTGAAGATGTTGCCTTTCAATGACAGCTGCTCTATAATACCGCTAAACATCCAGATGGTTTAACACACCAATTTTCTCTTTGCTCAACCACTCTCAAACCCTCAATAAGAAGGGAGCACTCAGCTGCTATCAAAGAAGGTTGCCAAGCCAGGTTTAGCATTTTGGCATGCAGTTATCTTGACATAAATCACTGTTTATGTGTCAATGTCGACAGCCTACTGACTTCAGTTGCTTCTCTGCTTAGAATTACCATTTAAGCAGTTTTCAAAGGAAGCACCTTCAATAAAAAAATATATTTGTGTGTATAAATCAGATAAGGTAGTCGAATACAGATACTTACCTTCAGAAAGAATAATACATTCAGTATACAGTATTTAAACTCACTAGAGCACGTCAAAACTGAGAGATATGCCAAAAACTTACCCAGAACAGATCCATACACTTCAGTCGGAGGCATCTAGGCAGGAAGATGTTTCCAGGTGCTTACAAATGCAGTTGGAATCAGTGAATAAGGCACGGTAGTGATGCTATTCCAGCTATCTGATGTGGGATCATAGCAATCCAGGGTTTTACACCGCTGTGCACCGAAATATCCGCCGACCACATAGAGTTTATTACCAGAGGCCACAGCATGGCAGCTCATTCTTTTAGAAGTCATGTCACCTACACGTGTCCATTGATTGGTCTCGCAATCAAATCGATAGGCAAATGCTGCTGTAAACTCTGTATCACCACCCATTATGAATATCTGACTGCCGAGGACAGCAGCGGCCGTGTATCTCCAGGGTTGAGGGCATTCGGCAGCTATTGTCCAACGGTTCTCAACAGGGTCATAGCACTGGACCTTTGAGGCCTTGTCCCGGTGTATGGTTGTTCCACCAAACACAAAGAGTTTTAGCTTGGCGCTGACCACTGCTGCATTGCTGACACCATCCCTAAGCGGTGCCATCATTGTCCATTTGTTGGTCAGGGGGTCATACCGCTCAACCTGTTTAAGAGATACTGATGGGGAGGCTGGGAAGACACCTGCTATAGCAGTGTGACCCCCAACAACATAAAGGCAGTTTTCAAGTTCAGCCGAGCCGTGTCCAAAACGTGCAATTAGCATAGGGGCACCTTTGGACCATTCTTCATGTACCGTGTCATATATCCAAACATCCTTAGACACTCCATTTTTCCGACCCCCTACCTCCTGTCACGTAAACTTTGCAGCCAATGGCACATGCACTGAACTCCTTTCTCGGACTGGGAAGATCTGATTTAGGGATGATCTCTTTTGCTTTGTGATCCACTTGGTAGATCTTATCACACATAAATGTCTGACCCCCCAGAATGAGCAGAGTGTGCCCAGCTTTGCGAGGCCTGGCGCAGGGGCTGGTGACAATCCCGTCATTCTGCAGAATCTTTTCTTGCACTGCATGGCCTCATCGACAATCTGTCGGCTCCTTTTATCTGACATCACAAGTTCCTCACATGCAACGGCCTCAATGAGGCATTCTGAGGGTAACAGTGCAAGGCGTAGTCCTCGCAGCAGTTCGGGAAGATAGTCTCTGCGGCTGTCTAGGTCATACCTAATCCAGCGCATGACTGCGTTGAACACAACCTGTTCATCTTCAACCTCCAGCTCATCGCTAAGGATGAGATCCAGAAGCTTGTCTTTCGAGAGGCCGCAGAAGTCTTCAGTGTCTCGAAGAGTCTCAAAGTGGATGAGGCACATCCTCCACGACAGCTCATAGAGCCGCTTGCACTGATGGGCGTCTGAGAGCAGCATCATCCCTAAGCAGTTGGATGCATGCAAATTCTTCTCCAGAAATTCTGCTGCTGCATCCCGGATGTCATGAAACTGCAGCATATCTCCAGCCTCGAGAAGTGACTCTGCGTTCTCCTCATTGATGATGACACGCGAGGAGTAAGCAAAGTCCAACAGCAGCTCCAGAACTTCTGGGTGAACACTGTCTCGAAAGTTAACCTCATTGTCAAGGCTCTCACGGAGGCCACCGCTAAACATGGCTTCAAAGTAGCGACTGCAAGCAGCAAGCACAGCTCTGTGACAGGGAAAGGAGCGGTCGCCTGCCCATAGTGTCACATCTGTGAACATGCACTGCTTGCGCAGGGTATTGAGGTGGGTGAGCACACTGTCTGGATGTGAAGGCTTGTGGAAGAGCGAAATGTTCATGGAGCCTGTGCTCGTCCTGGATTTGCGGTTTTCATGGACGCTGACTGACATCTTTTCCAGCACGTCCAAATTTTCACCGGTTCCAATACCCCGAACTAAAAAAATACAAAAGCACAACACAGGAGGTTAGCAAGTGCTCTATAAAAGGTATTTTCAGTATTGGGATGACTCAGTGATGTACATGTTTATGCTTGGCAGTAAAATCACCACTGAGAACGTGGTTATGTATGGTGCTGTATCAACAAAATTTAGAGCCAACTAGTGCGACATTAGTTTTTTTCAGCTGCAGACTATTGGTCTTGGACTCTTGGATGATTAACATTTGCTTAAATGTGGCCATAGTGTTTGTGTTGAATTGGCAAATAAATCTTTTTTAATTAAGCTTCTTTCCTGTGTGTAATGTCCAGAGACTGAAAGAATATATTGTATAAATGACAATTTTACATCCTTCATAAGACAAACTTTGCTTGACATTTACTAGATATTCACAGCTCCTTCAGTAATCTTACTTAAACAGCGGAGTTCACTGTACTTAGAACTGTAATCCTTCTTTACACTGTTAAGCCAGCACAAAGTTCACAATTAATCAACTCGGTCTCTAATTGTCACATTTTATGTTGACAGATTGCGATAAATTTTAGATTCATAAATAAAGTAGTAATCTTTTGATTTTGGCAAACCTTGAAAACTATGCAAGAAATCCAATGAGATCAACAAAATGAACACCTAAAGATGAATTAAGAAGAGCATCTATAATAATCTGAGAAACCTAATTATTCATATTCTGTTTAGGGTCCCATCGATATAGATAAAACACAGTTTTTATACCAAATTATATCTTATTCTTGATATATATCAAGAATGATATTTTCTTCATACTTAACCATGATCCCCCCCCCCCTCCCCTATTTGCATCAGTATATTTACATACATTTTAACTGTATTTAAGTATTGTTACCAATCACTGACATGTTAATTCAATGCATTACTGGGGTGACGACAACTAGTACAATTTTTAATGCCCAATATACACTGTGTGCAATGCAAGTGTAGACTGTGTAAAATGGACAGGTTTGTTCACTTAACATTCTTGAGTTATATAATGCAATCAAAATGTGAAAAGCAGTTTTGTTTATCATGCTGCTAAGAGGGCCAATGAAAACATGACGGCAGTTTAATCACTTGATTTACGGTACAAAAACACAATTAGAAATGAAAAAAAAAAAATTGGCATAGAGTTATCCCTGCAAAAATACTTTTCATTTAAATTATTTTAATCAAAATGGATTAAGTTTACATTTAACGAAGGGAAATAGTTGACATTTACTGGATGACTTTTTCTTCCTGATGCATGCCCTGCAACAAAGAAAAAAAAAACCCCTAATATTTCAACATTTAATTTGTTAGGTGCAGCACATGATTTGGTGAAATCGACAGTTCTGCCCTTTCTAGCTGACATTTGACATTTGAAAACTAAGGTTTTAGCAGCAGAGGTTCGATGTTACCAGTGGCTCTTTGAGTGAATGTGCTTGCATGTAAACTGGATTCTTTCATTGATACCATTTGAGATTATTGTGAAGAGAGAGAGAGAGGGGTGCAAGCATGCACAAACATCGGCAGGGTCTTTATGGATCACGCTCTCGGGTTGACATGAATCACAATGCCAGAGGTTGACCACAAAGGATGCAAGGTCACAGCTATCCATGCAGAAAGCTATGCAGGGGGATGCGAGCAGCTGGGAGGATGGTACTGGAAGGGTTGGATGCAGGGCTGTTGATGGCTGAGAGAACAGAGAACAGGAAGCAAGCAGGTGTCTAAAACCACTTACAGCGACAGAAACTGCCGACCCACGCACAGGCACTGACAGTGAGGAACTGAGGTGGGGTCTGCATTGGTCCCAAAAAGTAACCCCTCAACAGGCCAGGCCGACAGAGTTATCCTTTATGGGGCCAGGGAACAGAAAATGCAAAAGAGAATTTTTTTCACATAAAATAATGTAAGAGGGTCTCCAGTTATTTTTTTGCAAGATACAGTTTTGTGACAGTCTCTTAAATGTTGCATAATTCCAGAACAGTAGTCAGGTTTGCAGCCGAATGAAAGCGAGAGAGCTGAAAAAGAAGCCCAACTATTATTTCACAGCTTGATGAAACTGCCTTGGAGTTCCTGCATGGTTCATCCCCATCACCCATGGTAACCATCACCCAACCACAGCATGATCCATGCCAAAGTTGACTACTCGTTCAATACGAACAAACTAACTACCTATCCATGCGGATATTCTTACCAACATGAATGACACCTTTTACTTGCATCGCCACTGAGAGGTTGAGGAACAAAGGTCTTTATTTCTTTCAATGTTCTTCCTGTGTAAACATCTAGACTAAATAGCCTTTTCCAGGTCCTTTTCACTGAGGATGTTGGTATTCCAGAGCTGTATTTCAGTTAGGCTACAGCTATTTGTGCGTTTGCAGAAAGTCAAAAGCTGGCAACCTCGCTGATTTGAAAAAGCTCAATGAATCACCGGCCTGCAAGAAGTCCGTCATCAGGACTAAGTACTTCTTTTAGCACTCAGGCTAAAACATATTTTACACAAGCATGTGGATGCAGATATTTCTCACTGCGCAAGCTCGATTTCTGCTTTCTCAATTTGTTGCAACATCCACTGTAGCGGATGAATTTTGGCTTAACAAAATGTGCAAAAACTGTACAACAATTTGTCAGTGGGGCAGTACCCTAAAGGGACAACTTTGTACTGACACCTTAAAAGGTCCACAATACTACTTCAAGTACTTTTTAGATACTACTGTGAACCTTTAAGGAGCAAATAAGGGATTTATGTCTTTTTGAGAGTACTGCCCCAGTGACAAGTACTCTTAAAGGTAACATTTTTCCACTTATTTTCTTTTCAGAGTTATATTATTTATTTTATGTTATATTCACTTAAAATATTCTCATGGACACTAAATAGTTGCTACAGACAGTATTCACTGCTATTGTTACAGAAAGTTATAATAGTGTCCATACTGGTAATTTTGGCTCAAATGGAAGAAAGAAGAAAAAAAAAAAAAACTTTTGTGAAAGCATGCGAAACAATCTTACGTTTTATTTGTTATTTCTAAACAACAGAAAACTGTTTCTCAACCCAGCAAAAAACCCTAAAACTGCACATTTGATCATCCTACACCAATATTTGACATCCATTTCAGGATATGGAGCTGAATCAGGTGTTTGATTAGAGAGACATCGAAAATTTTAAGGGAGCAACACAGATAACCACTGGTAGTCTAACATATGCACGTACCAGGCGAGTAATTAAAGCGAAAATAATTGTGATGTTGTAAGGGTCATGAACTCTTTACAGAAGTGAACAGCAGCCAATGCGGCAGACCGGCGCTTGTTTACTTGAACTATGATCAGTGCAGAACTAACTAGACTGAACTTCAAATACTGCCGACGTACATGACCCTGAGACCGTGGATGATACATTCACACAAAATTCCCTGACTTTTATATCATATAAACGTTTTAATTGGAAAAATGATAATGTAGAAGCAGGTGTTCTGTTGCTCAGGCTTGGGTTATGCAGTTTTCTGTCCGTCGTTACCTAAGTTAACCCCTCGCCTCATTACACAACGAAAAGTGGTTTTACGTTAACAAGCGTAGCCATTATAGAATTAAAATAGACAAGGCAATAAATATGGATATTTCGTAGTATACGGCGACTATTTTCTACGCCACGAGACTTCAGAAATGCGCACCAAACTAAAGCTACAGTTAGCCAGACCGCTAGTGCGCTAAACAATTTTAAAAAATCACCTGATTAAACTGATAACTTACACTGAGGTAAAATGTAATAGTACGATACAAAGTTAACAGTAACATCTCAAAAATGACAGATTTGGCTGCGCTTATGTTTTTGGCGACCGCTCAGTAACGATACTATGAATGAAAGGAGCTAATGCTGTTAGCGCAGAGTCGTAACTCCGTGTTTTGACATGCAGAAGAAACTCCTTGCGATTAGAGACACGTTAAAACGCTGCTCTCCCTGTAAGCGATCATTTTCTTCCGATTTACACTCATTACTTCTGGAAGAAGCGAGAGGTAGCCACCAATCCCTATTCAGCTCACATCTAATCCTGACTGAGTGTATTGGCTTTTCCAGCTCTGCCAAAAACAGGAAGAACATTGCAGATGTTGGTTAAGAGTTTTATTCATCTGAAGCTAATTTTTCTAAAACAAGACTATTTCTATAAAGACATGGCATACTCACAGTGTTCTGGGCGCTAGTGACAAATCCTGACGTTGTGCAGTTTAGGAATTGGGGAAGGAATCATAGTTTTGTTCACCTCTTGTCTGGTTGGCTGTGTCACTTTGTTCACATTCCAGTCCTCACACTGATGAAAAACTGTGGAGTCTCTCAGGGTAATATCCAGAAGCAGGGGAATGGGTTGATTGACGTGCCGTTGACCAAACACGCAATGGGAATTTATGCAAATATAAACTGTAGCCAATAGGGACGTTCCGACCTGAAAGCCTGCGCTGTTTTCTGTACAAAGCAGCCAATGGCGAAACAGTGGGAGGAGCGTCGCGGAAGCCGACGACAGCACATCACAACAATTAGCAGGGAAGTATTATGACTTTTTTGTGTGCATATACTCTTTTTAAAATTGCTGACATGTTTTGGCAAATATGTAATTGCATTTGAATAATTGATCTAATTTTTAAACAAAATTAAAAATGACGTATTTTATTGTTATTGAATGAGCACACCTTTGTTTGTTTATGGGTTAATGACATCTATTGTATGCTTTCCATGTATTTTTATTTTATCTGTGTGAATGTAACAATTGTTCATTATAGATGTTTTTTAAATGCAATGATTTTAGCTCCATCTAGTGTGTGATTTATGCTAAAGCACAACATACCTAGAACTGTTTTGTTTACCTCTCTGATCATAGATGTAGTCTCGTGTTCTAATGCATGTGTATGCATCCAATTCATTGTTTGATGGACTCTGCAGATGTAAACGCATATACTGACTGCATTTAGTATTAATCTTCGCAACAAAATTGTCTTGGTTAATGTGTTAGCTAGAGCAGGTGTTTTCAAGCTTTTTGAAATAAAAATGATCCTTGTGAGGGGAACTTTTGTGCTTCCTAAACAATAAAGTCATATTTCCATTTATATAAAATATAAATGAAAACCACTGAGCAAGACAGATCATATCAAGAAAATGGCATATACTTACTTTCATTTCTCACTGGTAATAAACACAAGTGTCTTTCCTTTTTGTGCATTATTAGGTAAATTAATTTACATCAATATTTTAGGTGGTTATATTGTGTGTAGGCTATCTATTTTATATTTATAATATACATTTATTTTCTTTATGAAATATTGTTTTATTATCACTTGTGAGTCTTTAGTTGCTATCTGATTTTTATTTTTATTCCACCGTTATAAATTTTAATAACCTCTCTGCAAATGATAACTCTCTGGCATTTGATTTCTGGGTTCATCACTTATTTTCAAGTCTGTCCCTGTGCTACTGAACCATGTGTAACGTAATCAAGTTCACTTGGATTTGAGTCTGAATGCATTTTCTGGGCCAGTGCATCGAGACCACTGCCTTGTCCTTGGCTTAGCTAAAGAGATGGTTGAATTTCATTGGTGGCAGTAATAAACTATGTTCCATCTGCAAAATCACCAAGGGATACTCCATTAGTTATCTAAATCTAATCCGGGACCAAAGGCTCTTTAAGTGTAGAGAAATGTGCTGATCTTTACTGCGATAATGCATGCAAGACAGCCAGAGTTTTACCGCATATGCTGTGGTCATTAGGAGTCAGATCATGAAATTGTAGTACTATAATAAAGCCACAGACTTACTGCAGCTTTTGCTGGGGTAAAAAAAGGTTTAGGACTTGAAAGGCATGCAATGTGAGACATATCTAATTTTAAATGTTGAATAAGTGCCATTTAAACCAGACAGGGATAGCCAGGTGCCAAAAGAGAGGATTATATAGATTAAATAATATTTATACAAGTCAAGTCCGATTTATTTATGAATATGAAAGCATTCAAAAACAATCAGAACTGCTAAATCTTAGTTTTGGTAAAGTGTCTTTTAAAAGATGGTTCATCATCGTAGGTATTGTGTTTCATGCGGTTTCAACTTGATGGATGACCCTGATGAGAAGACGGTCATGTCCCTCATCATTTTAAACTTTATGCACCACAGATATGCAGCTGGCCACTAAGAGGGTCACAGGAGAGACCCATGGGTTATCCCGACATGACAAATGCCCCCTAAAATAGCAATACTCTAATCCTGTTGATATTTGGTTTTATGTAAATTGCTCTACCCATGGTGCACTTGTTGCCAAACAATAAAATCTGAGCCGCATGACGTACCACTGGCGCTCTGAATTTCGAATCATATGTTCTCGCAGTGGAACAGTTTGTAGAGAGGTTTCTATGCAACAGAGGTTAAGTGCGCTTGGTCATAACCCCTGATCTGACTGAAGGCCAGTTTGTTTGTTTCTAGCCAGGTTCTCTGCAAAAACACAAGCTGAACATGGAAGACACACGGGAGGAAGCATCTGGACCTGATGCCCCTGCACAGGTCACCCAGCCATGGACGTTTTCCAAATCATCTTTGATTAGAAAGCTGAGACAGCACTTAATCAGTTGTAAGTATATTATTATAATATTATTATTATATAGCCATTCATGCAATATAAGATTGATAATTAATTAATTAATTAAATTGTATTTATGCATGCATCTATCATTTGTTTTTCTACCTTTTTTTTATTATATGCATTAAATATAGCCTATAATGGTATAGAAAAAAGATGCATTCATTTAGCAAATGTGGCATTTATACACTAAAAAGTACAGTAATAAGGTTTATATTGTTACATTTATCATTTTGCATTATTATTACTATATATATATATATATATATATATATATATATATATATATATATATATATATATATATATATATATAGTAATAATAATTAATATATATATTTACTTTTTAGCATGCACTTATTTATTTATTTTGTTTGCAATCATTGTGGACTAGATGGTCTTTTGAAATCTTAGATATCTACTATTTTCATGGGAAGTAGACTAGTTTGCACTGTACTGATCCGAGTCTAACTATGTGAGCGTCTTCTGTCTTTGTTGCCATCATATGCAACATTCTGTGTTAGAGCCCCTTGTGATTGGAACAGCCTTCCTGCATCCATTCACTCGCTTAGATCTTTCCCTCTGTTCTGAATATGAATATGCTTATGCATATATACGTACATATATAGTGATGTTAACTTTGTCAGTTGTATTTGGGATTATTGTGTTGTATGCAATATGTTATATCAGTTGTTCTCAAACATATCACATCAAATACCCCTTCTTAAAACGCTTGACTTTTACTGAGTCCTAGATTAAAAAGGTTTTACTTTAAAAAAAGAGCTGTCGTGTGTGTGCATGCAGACATGACTGTGTGTGCATGTCCATAATGGCGTGTGTGAATGTGTGTGAGCTAAATTTTTTTTACAAAAAATTTCAAATTGTATCTACTCTGTTGTTCTTCTTTTCTATGTTGTTGGACATGATTCTGAGGACCTTCATGAAAACGGGATGTTTCATATCATGGGGTTGATCCTCTAATAAATGTTTATAAATAAATACATATGCGTGAAAGTTCATTTAGGCGAGCTGCTAATGGCGTTGTGTCTTTCAGCTGATGATGATGAAGTATTTCAAGCATCAGATGAGCCAGTTGTGGTTTTGCAGCCCCATATTTAGACATCTCTGAGCGACCTGTGTAACTGAATCATGTGCTGAGGACACACTGTGATTTGGCACAAATAATAAATAATAAATACATTTAGGAATGTGCTCAGTGGATCTCGGCAGCTATAAAGTGATTTTGTTCAAAATCTATAGTTACAACTATGCGGATGCTCAAACAGCATCCCCACATGTGCTTGTTGATTTCAAAACCGCGATGAGGTAATCTGATGAGAATAGTTTTCTGCCTTTAAACCTTAACTGTGCTTGACTTGGAATTATTCATTTATTTATTTAAAGAGAGCGATTTAGATGTAGGGGAGGGATAGATGCCACACTTTTTAGTCCAGGGAATATTTCTGAATCTTTATTTATTTACGTTTACATTTTGAAAGTTAATTTGTATGTAGACAGTTTGTTTTGCCACCTGAACTTTTCTGATAGGGGCTATCGGCATCTGGCTTGTGAAGCAACTTGATGCAGTTACAAGCTTCATTGCTTCTTTCTTGCAAAATTATAAACAATAACTAAGCTCTTTATATAGTATTTTATGTGAGGCATCATGTGTGTCCGTTCTCATCATTTCCCTAGGGTCCCAGTTCAAGTTAAGCACCTTAATTAAAGTAAATGAAACCCCGTTTGAACTCAGTGGCTGTAAACCCGAGATCCGCTCTTCCCATTCCCTACGAGTCTCTTGTAAATCAATGTGTCCTGTCTGCATAAATCTCTTCTGATTGCTGCTGTTGTTAATTGCCCTGCTCATACTGGCCAGAGAGTTCTTTAATGAGCTGGGGCTGAAATACTACAGACCACTGAATCCAGCTGTGTGTTCTGTATAATGTAAGTAGATAGTGTTTACATGTTAATGCCATTTCCTGTCAGACTAGTCTAGAGACTGGGCTATTAGCTGTCATGACCATGTCATTGTCATGAGCTGTCTTATCGCCCTTCTCCTCTAGTTTATGAGGCTGTAAAGTACAACGTGACCACAAGAGGGAGATAACAAGCCATGTATTGTAAAAAACAAAACAAACGTGTTGTAAATCAATGTGGATTTATTTTTATAACCTCCCCTAAACGTGTGTATACATGTATGTATGTATGTATGTGTGTGTGTGTGTGTGTGTGTGTGTGTGTGTGTGTGTGTATATATATATATATATATATATATATATATATATATATATATATATATATATATATATATAGTTACATATAACACACAGTAGATATCAACTACATTAATGTACATAACATATAATACATTATGATATATTATGTTCTGTATTAGTGCACCTTATTGTCACTGCACTGTATTGCTCATACAGATGAAGTAGATTTGAAAGGAGTTTATTTGAATATTTATTTATTTATCTGCCCAACCCTCACCCCCAATCCCCCCCACTCCACTAACAAACTGATATTTACTCACCGTGTTCCTGCAGCTGCAGTTAATGACTGATGAAATTTCAGAAAGGCCCTTTGCTTACCCACCCCCACCCCCCACCCCTCTCCTTCTTTCTCTTGCTCTCTGTACGTTTACTTTTTTTGTTGTGAGGTTGTTGGTGCAGAATTTGAGTAGATGGGTGGGCGGTAGGACGGGATAAGGATATTGGATTGGGGTGGGAGAACTGGCAGTCCGTCTTGAGGTCAGATTTCAGTGCCCTCTCTCTGCGTGTTTTATGGAAGGTGCTATTTCATCCATCCCCAGCATGCGAGTGCCAGCGCTTGGTCGATTTCTCGTGTTACAGCCGCCGTTTGAGTGACAGTCAGACTTTCTGGCACATGAAAGAGCCCAGTGGAAAATCCTGAGCCTGGTTGTGGCGGGATACTTCCACAGTGCAGGTCCTGTTGCGTTGGGAACAAAATATAAGATGCACATCCCATTCAGGGTGCAGGACAGGTGGGAAAAGAGTCTGAGGTCCACTGTGGGAGACACGGAATTGGCAGCGAACGCGTGCCCTCCAACCTCGCCGCTCTCCAAAAATACCATTAATGGCAAGAAAAGATGCTTAACGTGGTATTTTAAGTTACTGGACCACGAGGGAATGAGTCATCCTCTTTAATTTGATGTTGAGATTTGCAGATGGCGATTAGACTCATGATCAGCAGTGTATTAAGCATTACTGGCTGCTGTCAAGTAAACAAATTTGACAGATTTTTCTGATAAATTAAAAGATCTAAAATTGGACACCACTCTTTGTGGGTATAAATGGAAACCCTTTTCTGTCTTATGTAAAAATTCTTAGATCAAGTTTAAATTCTTGTCACAAAAATATGAAATAATGAGAAATAGTCACAATTTTGAGATATTAAGCCACAGTTATGGGGGAAAAACTGCTATTGTGATATATAGCTTCAATTATGTTTCTAAGTTGCAGTTATCTTGTAAATTATAATCATAAATAATTGACTTTAAATGCTATTTTTGAAAATTATTTTGACTATGATGAATATTTTCTTTACGAGGCAACTGTGAGGAGTAAATGTTAGGTTGCATGTATTTTAGTTATATAAATTATAATTTATTTACTTTGAGGTTTAAAAGGCCTTTTAAACCCATGGCTTCTCACTGAATCATAACCAAAAGACCTCTGCTTCCTTTGAGATAAAAAGGGGAGCTAAAGGGCCAATCTCCCTTTTATGATTTGTTGTGATTACTGCTGTATTGCTCGCACATTTTTCCCTGGTTTTCACATTAAAAAAATAAACAATCATCCACTCTTAAAACCTGAGAGAAATTGAATCTGATAACTGGTGGGAGAAAGCAACTCGAGATGGCTGTCTACGTGCATTTCATACCGAGGTTATGTTTTGCTAAGCACACTAGATGACAAGTAGGCTTGCTTAAGAGTTTCAGTATCCACATTTGCGTAATTCCCCTGCAGGTCTGAGCATGGAATGAAAATTGGCCTGAGATGTGAAATTAAAAACACTGTTGTCATCACTTGATCAAACCGACCTCCTTTAAAAGCATAAGAGTTAATTTTTTATATATATATATATATATATATATATATATATATTTTTTTTTTTTTTTTTTTTTTTTTTGTAATTATTATTATTTATTCCCTTAAGAATTTTGAAAGTCCTTCATTCAGTTTGATTTTGTAAATCCAGTGCACTCCATTCCCAAAAGAATATATCTTATGAGCAGGTTCTTAGTGAATTACAAACAGAGCATAACTCATGAGTTGGTTCATATCGTGTATCTCAAACATATGTTTAATTTAAGGCCTGTCAGTGTTAAATCAGTGTTGTTAATGGCTGATTGTTTAAATGATGTGTGTAGTTACCAATACATTTTACGTTTTTATAAGTAGTGTTTTATAGAAATTAATGAATTTTTTTTTTTTTACTTTATTTGTAATCATCTCATCATTTTTTTCAGATATTTTTACCTTAAAAATACCAAAAGATTTGGATTCCTTTTGAATTATGTTCCTTTTTTAAAGCTTTTTTGGATATTCAGCCTGGATCCAGGGTGGCCTTAAATAATTTATTTTAAATTAAATTAAAAAATTAATTAATGCATTTAGCAGACGCTTTTATCAAAAATAGACTTACAGTTCATTCAGGCTATAAATGTTTACCTATCATGTATTTCCGGGGAATCGAACCTCCAACTTTGCACTTGAAAGTACAATGCTCTACCACTTGAGCTACAGGAACTCTATTTATTATTTTTAATTTTGGCTTTATAGTTTGTGTGTCTTTATAGAGTGTGTCCTTGGTGAGACTTTTAAGGACTCCATCCAGCCCATAAAGTTTATCAATATTTTCTTGATGCCCGCTGAATACTACATTCATACATAAATTTTTTCTCATTCACTTATGGATTTCAAGAAACAAATGCTTTAATGCTCTTTGTTTCCCTCTCTGAACCACAGAGTTTCTAACAATGTTTGTTATACTTTTTCTCTGTATCATGCAAAACATTGTAAACCACAGCATCATTTGTGGAGTGTTGTACAAAGAGTGTTGAGGAGTCTTGAGGCAAGATATATATTTTAGTTTTTAACCTGGGAATGGCTTGGCATCAAGACGTAAAGATGGATTGTTAACTGACAGCTTCGAGTGCTGTACACTCTTCCTGGCATCCTCAGCTCTGCTCTTATTTATTTATGGGACTCTGAGGAGCTTGGCATAGAAGTATGTCATAGGTGCCCTGCATCACTCGGGCTGATAACTTATTTAACATGTTTGTGCTCCGAATACTAGAAGAACAAGTGCAGTGTTGTTTCTCTGTGTAAAGAGGGTGATGCCACAGGGAAGGTGAAGGAGAAAGAGGAGGAGTGCTCTCTGCTGTTTAGAGATGAAGATAAACCTCTCTGTGAGGGACTTGAGGGGTCTACTGAAAGGTATCCCCAGAAAACATGATTACGCTCCACCTGCTTTGGCTGGGATTAAACTATCCATGGCTCCCAGCTGGCTGCTGGCATAAGCCCCTTGAACCTCTCGAATGTTCTTGAAAGAGCATGTGCACCTTGAGCTCTATATATATTTTGCCCCTCTCAAAGACAAACAAAAGCTGCAAAAACTGCCCCAGGTCTCACACTTGTACCATTGAAGTTGCATGCCTATCAAAACCATCTTCTGCTCCCTTTGGTAGGTCTTGAAAAGGTAAAAGCTTTTACTTTAGATTATGCATGTTCCCATTTGAACTGATACAGAGCTTCAACATTCTGTACTTATAAATCTATCTTGTCCATCCGGCCTAAAAATAATTTAATTGAATTTCCACTCATTGCAATTGTTCTTTGCATTCATTTAGAATTCAAGAAATTCTCCATCTTGTTTGCTACCTGAATTCAAATTCAAGAATTGAGTTGCAGTTCAAAAGCCATTCTTAATTCATTTCTAAATGGTGCACAACTTCGGTAGCAAGGTTCAAACATTTAGCATCTTGCTAGATTAGAACCCTATTGGCGACACCAAAACACTGCTGGTAAACCTTGAAAGTCATCTAAATACATTGGAACTGCAAAATAGCTTTCACTGTATTATCCAAAAACATTGAGACATTTTTCAAAATGCATCTTTTGTGTATACTTTTTTTGCCTTGCAAGGATCTGTGCTTGTGTTTTCTGGGTCCCGAGCTGAAGATAGCTTTCAAAACCTCTGAAACTCAACTGAAATCCAAAATGTAAGGACTGCAAGTAAGTGGTTTGGAAACAGGACCTAGAGACCAAAAGAGATTTGGCCGTCTGACAAGTTATGCAGCAGGCAGAAGTCACTCTCCCCAATGTAAAGTGTTAATTAAAAGGTTGGGAGAAGGCCAAGCAGTTGTAAATTTGTAGTTGTAGGCAGCCACCTTTACAATATATGCTTCTCTAAGCTTCCCGTGCATGTCTAGCTGTGGCATTCAACTGTTTTGTTTCCATCTTGGCAGGCTAATTTTTGAAGTTCCTGTGATTGTTGCAACTAAACATCACTGTCTGAACTTGGCGACCAAGATGACACTAATGGGGACTTTAGATGATGATTTACAGCTGTTTTGCTCTGATGCAGTTTAGCAGCACTCATGGGAAATAATAATGACCTGAAATGTGGACAACATGGATAGGGTAAGGACGCACACTTGTGCTGTGGTGATACATGTTGGCTGTTGTGTCATGCCGATCAAAGGGATCCCGTTGCATGCTTGCATGAATAGGGTTTATTTTCACTTATACATTCCCGGCATAACATGCTATTCATATTGTGTGGTGTGGATGGACACATCAAGAGACCGAGACTAGTTTGGATATCCTCCACTGACAGGTTCTAAGTCGACCACACATGCAACACCATAGACACACACATTTATAAACCCTGCCATAAGCTTCCTAAAGAAGCTGATT
>NW_020524100.1:0-79157 GCF_003368295.1 Carassius auratus | reverse complement strand
TCAAAATTGCAATCTGTTTGTATGAGCAGAACTTCAGTCTGATAGTACACAGAAATTATACAGCCTGCATCTACAGAATTGAAATGCTGGTGTTTCTGTTGTAACTTGAGGAGTCACTGATCTATTTCGTTTAATGCAGGCTCATTTCTTTGTTTAATGGCTGTAATGTGGGTGTAGGGAACAAGTGAGGAAGTGTGGGGAAGGAATCCAGCAGCGTAAGACCTGTGTCAGCGTAAGAGTGTAGGGCTGGTGGGTTGCGGGGTCCATGTAGGAGTGTGTGCCCTCTCACTAGATACATTGCATCCCAGCACAGCCCTTTTCACTGAGCCAGTGCGGTCATAGATACATAGTCTTGGAAACTATTCTAGCTCCTTCAAACATCAGACAATTAAAGCTGTCTGTTTGGATCTGTCATACAGTTTGATTTTAACACATTTTCACTATTAAAAGTTGGTTATTTTCCCCTTCACTCAAAATATCAACGTACTGCCAGATATTTGGCAAAAGTTTACTCTTCATCCCAGTGGAACAGAGGAGATCCTTTTTACGGTTTGTAAGCCATTGACATGGAAATTAGTTTTTTCAGTGGTTTTCAAAGCCATTGGGAAAAAGTCCTGGATGGGAATGAAGGAGAAAATACAGAAAGAAACTATTTTCAAAGAGAAAGAAGCACCTTTTGATCTAATACAGCCATGAGTCTTTTGGAAAAGATGCAACAAGTTTTTCACACCTGGATTTGGGGATCCTCTGCATTCCTCCTTGCAGATCCTTTCCAGTTCTGTCAGGTTGGATGGTGAACGTTGGTGGAGAGCCATTTTCAGGTCTCTTCCAGAGATGCTCGATTGGGTCAGGGCTCTGGCTGGGCCATTCAAGAACAGTCACGGAGTTGTTGTGAAGCCACTCCTTCGTTATTTTAGCTTTGTGCTTAGGGTCATTGGTCTTGTTGGAAGGTGAACATTCGGCCCAGTCTGAGGGTCCTGAGCACTCTTGAGAGGAGTTTCGTCCAGGATATCCTGTACTTGGCCTCATTCATCTTTCCCTCGATTGCAAACCCGTTGTGCTGTCCCTGCAGCTGAAAAACACCCACACAGCATGATGCTGCCACCGTCGGGCCACTCTGCCATAAAGCCCCGACTGTTGGAGGGCTGCAGTGATGGTTTCTCCCATCTCCCGACTGCATCTCTGGAGCTCAGCCACAGTGATCTTTGGGTTCTTCTTTACCTCTCTCACAAAGGCTCTTCTCCCCCGATAGCTCAGTTTGGCCGGACGGCCAGCACTAGGAAGGGTTCTGGTCATCCCAAACGTCTTCCATTTAAGGATTATGGAGGCAACTGTGCTCTTAGGAACCTTAACTGCAGCAGAATTTTTTTTTAACCTTGGCCAGATCTTTGCCTTGCCACAACTCTGTCTCTGAGCTCTTTAGGCAGTTTCCTTTTGACCTCATGAATCATGAACTATAATTGACAGCATATATGAACAAAAATATACTGTTCTTCAACACAATATTTTTATTTTCATAAAAAAAAACCACACAAGTACAAATACAGTTATAAAATAAGAACAAATAAAAAATTGCAAACAACAGCACAAATAAATGCAAAAAAATAAAGGGTGCTATGAAACTAAGTTTTTCAGGTTAAGCTAGTTTTAATTCAGGTAAGAAATACTAGAAAAATTAAAGTAATCAGATGTAAAAAAAAAAAAAAATAAAATAAAAATAGTGCTTGACCATCATAAAATTGTTTAATCGTGATTAATCACATTATTGTCTGCGATTAATTGCATTGTTATGGACAAAACTAATAATCCATTCAAAAGTAGTGTATTGGTAGACTGGGCCCGAGTCCAGAGCCTTGATTATAACATTATAACAGGCACCTTTCTATATAGTGACCTGCACGATCGCGGGAACCATCAAAGCAGAGTGCGGCACGGGACAACACTTGATGGGCGGGTAGAGACTCGTGTGTGCGGGACGTGGGAGAATAATTAGGGTGTGGCTCAATCTAGGCAATCTTAAACCATGCTGGAGTGCATTTGACCCCAAAGCCTGATTCGTTTGACTAGTGTGATTGTTCCGTTTAGAAGTCCCTGGCTCGGTTGGAAGAGGGTGGGCTAGAGCACGGTTCAGTTATACATCAGATCAGTGAGTGTGAGCGCTAACCACTCTGGAGTGCAAATCTTCTGATATGTGCTGCATGAACGATGCACTCCACTGTGTCAAGCGAGAGCGCTTTTTCTGCTGTCTTAGCATGCTATCTGAAACTTGGTTCGCGATGAATCCGAGCTGTGGGATTTATTAGTTATAAAACTTATTCAGTCAAGAGCAGAAAGTGGTTTTCTTTGTCTTTTGTTCTTTGATTAACATGACAGACAATAGCTGGAATATTGGACTGCGGTCCCTTTAAGAATTTATGCACAGACCCAATACTGTTACACATGTTCTGTTTCTCAACCATTTAACGTTCTAAAACTGTTTAACTGCATACTCACCAAGACGGGCATTTTGACATAATTGTATTTGACATGTAATTGTATGTATTTGAATGTTTTAGCACAGTTAGCCACTCATTTTGGTATTTGTGGCTCACACGCTGTTTGCGACTGAGCGCGGGCCGCGCTTTTAGTGTAAGTGCAAAACCTGCAATACAAGCACTATTTAACTGATGCGAAGGAGACGTGTGTGAGAGAGAAGGGTTCATCGCAGAGAAGAGAGTGAGAATGCGCAATGTAACAAAACGTTGATGTAACAAAACGTTGATGTAACAAAACGGATCGGCTAGAAATCGGAAAGAAGTGTGACTGGTCGGCCGGTCACCGATCCTGGCCAAACAATCAGTGCCTCTGTACTTTCAGGGTAAAATGCTTGTTTGTTTGTATTTGGTTAGGCATAAATCAGACTAAATTTAGTGAGGTTTATGTTTAAATGAGAATTATGTTATGAAAACATGACCAAGCTTGTTTCTCTAGAAAATCTGTCTTTTCTCAAAATACTAATGAAGAATAGAGATTTGGTGTGTGACTGTTATTGTTTATGTATTGTAGTGAAGATGCATTTGATTTAGAATGTTTGACTCAGAGCAAGTGTTTTTCATTTGACTCAGGTTTATTATTACTAGAGAAGAATGTCTTCAGAGTGTTTGTTTAATGCACCGCCCCCCCCCCCAGGGTTCTTCATGCATTGATGTTCTATAATGCTGTCTTGAATCATGTCATGCTTGTGTGTTTTCAGCATGCATGCAGGCGCCAGCAGATGGATGTAGATAGAGATAGAACATTTGTCTGTCCTTCAGCCCACAGGGTCTGTGGGGTGAGCTGTCGGGGGTGTGGAGGGTTTTATCCTTATCTCAAGCCCGCTCCAGCCTGGATCAAGAGAATGGTAGACAGTTCTCCAACTGAGAACTGGGTTTTTTTTTTCTCCATTTGATGCACAAATGACCGCTTCCCAGCAGGAGGTTCATGCCATGGGCCTGTAAGGATTCTGGAGAGGGTTTGGGTCAACTCTGGGTCAGGCCAGTTGAATCTTTAAAAGCACCTTGGCTTGAGTTCTCATTGTTGGAGACACTTTGGAAAGGGGAGATAAGCAGCCACACAAATCTGAGCTGAACAATTCTTTCTAAAACAATGTAGTTTACATAGTGAAAAGAAAGATTGAGAGTAAATCTTGCTTGTTTATGCTGAATGACTTGTTGTTGAAGACTTTGACTAAATTCATGCTTCTCAGTAGTCGGGCTTTTGTATGACAGGGAACAGATCAGGAGGGGAGGTCTCCTCACATAAACAAGGAATGCTACCAAATTTCTCCTCCTTCACTCTTGACAAATAGATACAAATTGAGCTTGTAAAACAAACCATCTGTTGGGCTCTACCGTGTGAGGAGAAGGGGTCAAGTTAGCATCCGGCCAGTCTTATAGAAGGTCTCTTCAGAGATGTTCTTACCCGCTTTAACATACTGTCATGTGATACGGTGTCACACCTAAATGATGGATGGACTCCGTGCCTTTCGTTGCAACACAAGGTTTGGCGTTCATTCAAAGACAATACATGTCACTGATGGAGAAGACCAACTCTTTGCTTTTGGCATTACCAATAAAAGAAAATCCCAAGTGCAGCGCAGTGTCTGATATATTAATGAAAGTCTTTTGGCTCCTAACTCTGCCAAAATCAACTCTGTGCTTCCTGGCCTGAAAAAAGGTAGAGTGAAAGAAAGATGTGTATTTTTCTTTGCTCGACTCAGAGTCCTACTTACTGACAATCCGTTTTGCAGAACTGGCCAGTACAGAGGCACAGTGCCTTTGTTTCTTAGGGTTGGATTACTTTGGCTGTCAAGACATCTGACGCACAGTATTATTCTTGATCGGGTTACCTTTTTGACTTATTTAATGTATCATTTAACTCCGATATGAATACATAAATAATAAATTATTACAAAAAGCTGGAGGTATTCTTCCTCTGACAGCTGACATTAGACAAGTAATGGTAAGTAATGGAAGGTATTTTTCTTCATGGTACATCTGTAGTTTAATTGGACATGGCTCCATTGAGTGGTGCAAACACATGCATTTCATTTAGCAGTTGTTTGCTTTTTTTATGTCTCCAAATGTAATTAGTGTTTATATTTTGTTTCTTAGTCACTTACACAATGGGTGGAATTGCACCATTTATCCTGGTGTTTGTTGCACTTTGTTCTATTACGTGTCAAGCATATCTGGCTTGGAAGTTTATTAAAGACCTCAGTGGTTTTATTGGCTGCGTAAAGTGATGAAGCTTGTGAGCGCTCTTCTGGCTTATGTCAGGCTTAGCTTAGTTGCTGCGGTAACGAACAGCTTTCCACTGTGACGGCCGCTGATTGCTGAGTCAGGACCCAGGCCTTGCGGTGGGCCACCCACTAGCATGAACCCTTCCTGCTCCAAACCCCCCAACCCACACTCCTCCCATCAGTGCAGATGACTGCACCCCTGCTAGAACATTTGATACACAGTAAAGAGTTTAAAGGAACAGTTCACCCAAGTATTTTTTTAAAGACTCTTTGCACAGTCCTTAGTGACCACAGCTGTCAAGCTCCAAAAAGAACAAAAAAAAAAAACAATAAAAGTATCATTAAAGTTGCTCATGCGATTCCATATAAAAGTCTTTGTAAGGCATATGATAGTTTTGTGTGAGGAACAGTCTAAAGGTAGAGAATCACATTCCCGGGCTCTTGATTGCCATTTTTGTTAAAACATATAGTTGCAAGTATTTTATTAATTTCTAATGAAATACTGTAATGTTAATAAGGCAAAAGAAAAGCCATAATGTCCATAAAAGAAAAGAAAATCTGTAATCTTCTAAAGTCATTTGTCATTATTCACAAGTAAACGTGCCTTCTGCTCACTTTAGTAGAGCTAAAAACTTTCGTGATGTGTGGGGCAGGTCTGAGAGCCATGGGAGCCAAGCCAGGCCAGTGTGATGCACCGGTGTCTCTCATTAACACACACCACACCAGCCTTGCCTCCATGGCTCTCATTCCCACCCCCTCATCACAATGTTAATTATATACAGCTTGTTTATATAAACATCATCAAACATCAAAACTCAAATCTTCAGCGTTTGAAAGTTCAGTGATAGTAAGCAATAGAACATAGTAATGTAACTATCAAAAAGACTATCACTACACTTGCATGTAAATATTCAAGCAACATGCAGTATACACAGTCTTCAAATGTAGCAGTCCATCCTCAACCTAACCACATGCTAACCACTACTCTTCACCCTATAACTAGAAAAGAACCCTCTGTAAATCCTCACATAAAAATCCCCATGTTAATCTTGTGCAAAAAGACACAAAATAACACATAATTTAAATTTTTGTTTCCCTTACACATTCTAATGCAAAGCATGCTAAGAACTAGAAAACCCAATCATTTTAAGTTCAGCTTACTACAAAGAAATTTTGAGTTCACAGAACTTTCATTGTCATTTCAGTCAAATTAACTAATTTAATTTAATTCATTTAACTTTTAATTCATTTTCACATTTCAGGTTTTACAGTGTGGGCTTTAATGATGTTTTTGTCCATGTTTGAGCTTGACAGCCTTTGGTTTTTATATGACAAAAAATGCAGAACAATTCTTCAGAAAATTCTACATTTGGGTTGAATGGAAAATATAATAGCGTATGAATTTGGATTCTCTATGAGTAAATAATGACATAATTTACATATTTGGATGACCGGTCTCTTTAAGAAGAGGAAAGAAGAAAGTAATGTTTCACAATTCTAAATTGCATAATGCCTGTTATGTTTTGCTCTGTTTGAAGTTGGATGATGGAGCTGTTGACTTGCTCTAAACTTTGCCATTCATTTCACGGAAGATCATTGTTTAGTGCCGTAATTTACTGTATTCAATGGTCTCTCTTGAATTTTTGTTGCCAAGCATGTTCTTTGGCTAACCCCCTGATGAAATGAGATCATACCTCTGAGACATAAGACATTACACAAATGTCGCCCCGTAATCATGCACACAGAAAACAGGAAAATTAAAATCATTCTTCAGTGAAAGTCATCATTTTAGCTGACATCAATCAGCTCTGTGGTCACCCTCTTATCGCTCGCTTGTTATGTTTTATTGAAGAAACTTGTACATAACAATTAAATTATCATTCGATCAAGTGTCTCTAAGGTACTACATTTATATGACTACATTCATCCAGACCCAAAAATAATCTGCACTTGTTCAGAGGGTCTTTTCCCACCTCTTTCTCTGTCAATAAAGTTCAGGGCCTGATTCCAGAACATTACAGTGTTCTGAATGAGGGAGCTGTTTTGGATCTCCATGGATACATCTAGATGACATCATATTACTGTCAAGATTAATGAGCCATATTGAAAATCGGTTCAGGCAACAGTGCATTAACCCCAGCGGTGTACTCTCCTCTCAGTTCCTTATGAAACCAGACCATAAAAGTAGTAGAATGTTTTCTATCAGTATGATAGCTGTATGATTAGTATGATATCATTAAGTCACTCTGGTATCATCATGATATCATGATATCCTTAAGTCTCTCTGGATTCTCTTTTAAGCAAAATTTTAACCTTGAGCCGGTTAGGTTTAACTGTTTGAATCCTGATTTAATTTGCAAAATTAATTACTACATATTTACTTAATAATATATTCAGTTTTAAACAACGATAGCAAAAAGTGACATTCTAAATTGCTGGATTGGGATTTAGACAAAAACAAAATGTAAATTAAAAATGATATTATTTATAATTGTATGTATAATTTAATCAGATGCATTATGGAACAATAACATTCTGTCCTTGCAATTTATTATAAATCTTTAGTTTTAGTTAACTATATATATATATATATATATATATATATATATATATATATATATATATATATATATATCTATATGGGATTTTTGTAATAGTCAATACTCAATGTGATTATTTAAATTTGCACCGCTCAAATGAGTTTTGCATTTGCATCATGTATGATTAAAATGGCATGTGCCCTTGTGGCCTAATGTTTAATAATGAGGCATGTGTGTATGCTTTAAGGCAGTGGTTCCCAACCTTTTTCAACTCGCGGCCCACACAACCAAACACATATGTTTGCGCGGCCCACTTCAAAAAAATTTACTGACCCCGCTATTGTTGGGTTAATAACTTAGTACTCAGAAGCTAGATTTTAAACTATATTTATTGAATAAACTAGGGCTGTGCCATATGGACAAAAAATAAAATAAAATGATCGCGATTTTTTTTTGATCAATTTTGCAATTGTGCTTTTACAGTCATAAATGCATTCAGGATTAATTTGAAACATATTTCCAAAAGAAAACCAATCAGAGCTTTATCAAAAAGTTGTAACATCTCTAGAACAGACATAAGTCAAAATTATCACTATAGTGAAGATGTAAAAAAATGTATAGACTTGTGGCAAAAAAAATAAATAAAAAAAAATCCTGTATACAGGGACTTTTTTTTCTTTCTTGCCATGCATTGTTCATAGAGCTCATTAATTGTAGCGGTGCCTCAGGTGTTTGCAGTGTGTATACAGTATGTGTATGCGGTCAGCAGTGAGAGCGCATAAATATAACGCGAAAGCACATTAAAATAATGCACGAGTGCGAATCTCTCTGTTCGCAGCAGATTTCCTTTGCTCTGTCACAAAACCGGTCGTGCTTGCTCAGATACACGCTGCTTTGCGAGGAGAGAGTGTGCACACTTAAAACGTGTCTCCTCTCACTTAAACTGCATCCTGTTCACTAACAAATTCACTCAATGCTCATGTGTTAGACATGAATTATTTTCACACGTTTTTATTTCTAGCCTTTTACCGCAGTGAGAACGCTCTGATCCGTCAACATTGGCTCAGAAAAAGGCGCATCACAGACAGTGTGTGAACCTGGAGTTAGGCATATGCGCACGCTCAAATTGTGATTTTAGGATGTTTTCTTTTAATCACACAGCCCTAGAATGGACTGGAAATGAACAGAAAATAATTGGCGGCCCACCTGCAATAGTGGGCCGCGGACCACAGGTTGAAAACCACTGCTTTAAGGAAACCAGATGCCATAGTGTACATAAATGTGAAACTATTCACTTTCTTTCAGCTCTCTCCATATGGCCTGTTTATTTGAAACTCATTTGGCATTGGTTGACACTCACGTCAATACTATAGCAACTACTGTAGATATGCCAGAAACTGACTATACCACCAAAACACATGCAGATACAATCTCATCACTGATCACTTATGCATTTTAAAAGATTGGGTTTTAAAAGCATAAAAATCCAATTTGTCTCCATGTATTAAGAATGTAGCTTTTTTGCATTATGCTTGTGACTAAAGTGACTAGAAATGATTTTGGTTACTAAGTAGTATGAGAACACTCAAGTGGGGAAAGACCAGGACTTTTTATTGTTAGTTCTTCTCAAGGAGAGAAAGATTTGTTCAAGTAGTAGGAGCTGCTTCGCATTTACATTGTGAAATTAAAAACAACAACAATAAAGATAACATATTATGTACTGCAGTAAGAACAAGGTGGGCTTGTATGACTTCACTCAAGTCACTGCCAGAAAAAAGTTGCAGCATTCTGCATTCTGTCACCAAGACAGATGTTACATAAGAAAATGAAAACACTGTATACACACACACACACACACACACACAGTGAGGTTCAGGTTAAGTTATAGGCTTAGTACTGTTAAACCATTTGGAGAAGTTGCAGGAGAAGAATGGATTCAAAGGTATATGCATGTATTTACTGCAGTAAACTAAAAACAAGAACAGAATCTCTCTTTCAGCTCATTAGCCAGAGGCCCTTGGCTTTAGATTTAGATTTCCTGTCTCAGATTCTGAGTGGGATCTGCCTGTCTGGCTGGCCGTGAATTATCTCTGTTTTTGTCTCCACACATTTTCCATACATCCTTTTTATGGTTTCCTCTTTAATTCATGCTTTATTTCTACAGTAATACGATATAGATGACTTGCAGGGCTGAACATAAGCATATATCTGCATGCCTACTGTACATGCAGTGTTTCTTTTCTTTTCTCAATGTTTTCATTCTAAGCAGCAAGAGCAAAATCTGTTTCATTTATCTTGAAAGACTATTGTAGGTTTATCCAGCTATTTCCACAATCGCTAGCTTTGTCATCTCATTCTTTCAGAGTCTCTCTGGATTTCTAAAAGTGCACATGGCCTTAATCACATAAGGAAATAAGTGGAGCTGAAAACAGCCCACACGTGTTCCAGTGACTGTGCCAATGTCTTAGGAAAGACTTTATTGCCTCTCTCTGAACTCCAGAGAGGATTTATTCCTATTTCTGCCTCTATTTTGTTGCTGATGTCATAAAAAGAAAAAAAAAAGAACCTGTTGGATCCAGAAATGTTAAAGACTTACTGTAAATTGCTTGATTTTGATTTGTTTGGATCAAAACTGCATGTGTCTGATTATATTTGAGCTGAGACAAGTAAACATGTAAACAAAGGCTTCATGTTGTAGCCCAACCATGAGTGTGGAACAATATACGAAGGAATTATGCCCCGGATTGTTAGTCATTTCAAGGCATGATTTTCCTCAGTGTATCTTATGGATTTTGTTTTCCATGCAGATTCAATCTTGCTCAATCAGCATAACAGGATGTGCTGTTTTAATTGGTCCAGACTAGGGTTGTGCCGATAGACGATAGTATCGTGTATCGACGATAGACATAGATATCGACATAAGCAGATTTCTCTGTGAATAATCAAGATGATATTAGGCTCATTTTCCTATGAATGTATTAGATTATAATAATAACCATTATTATTTTTATTTTTATTAGACGGCCTGTTATAATTCGGCTGTCAAACTGCCTAGCTATTTCACTTCAGTGTGGCTGAAAAAGTTGTAACGCTTTTACTCGGATAATTCATTAAATCCATGAAATGAAAGAGATAGAAAGCGAGGAGTTGATGTCCCACACATTTAATGGCTGGTACACGGCAACGCACTCTTCTCATACGCGAGAGATTAACTCTTTCTTGGCATTACAAATAAAGTAAAGAGAAAATAATAACAAGTCGGCAGAGCAAACTTATCATCCATAGTGGTTCTCAAGTAGTCCTTCTCTTAAAGACTGATCACTTATAACACTCACTATGTGGTGGTGACGTAGAAGGACTACGTGAGAACCACTATGGATGATAAGTTCGCTCTCCCACCTTGTTATTATTTTCATGCACTCCACACTATAATGTGGTGCATGCACAATACATAGTTTTGGCCTTTACAATGTCCCCATCCACAAACAGACGTATATCGTCTGCAGATATAAGGTATTTCTTTGCACTTTAACAAGTAATCTGAACGGTATATATATATGTGCAATATTTGAAAGAGCCCTCACTAACTGAGTTTAATGCCACAGTTATGTTAGAATGCATCTCATTCTTGTTTCTGTGGCGGTGTGTCGGTCTCGTCATGAGGCGCGCTGTCCGGAGCGCTGATGCATCAGTTCAACTCAACTTTACTCCAAATATATGAACTTACCTGGTTTGAATACTTTATATTTAAAGTGTTCGTTTATGTCCAATATTAGTGTTAAACTGTTGGTCTTTAAATGAAATCTATGATGATTTGACCATTTGAAAATGACCACATCGCCCAACACTAGTCCAGACCTCTCCCACACAGATACACCAGGTTTGGTGGTATGTTCAAGCCATTCATAACTTAACATCTCACTAAAATATATTAAAAAATGCACATCCTATACCATGATGGTGTTTTATAAATGAGGTTGAAGTCAATAATATAAAGGGTTCTTAGAGGAAAAGTATTACTTGTATCCAAATTGTAAACTGAGCTGACATTTTAGATGTTTGTTCTTCAGTTCTTGGCATGAAGCGATGATGTATCAGATTTTCTCTTGCATCCTTTGATTTTTTTTTCCCCCGTTGTGTAATAAGCTCCAGATGTCTGTGCCTATTTAAAGTGTTATAAACCTGTTTGCTGTCAAAAAAGGGGAAAAAATATTACTGTTGCATGCTAGCGGTGTGGAGCAGTACAGTTCAGAGGTTTACAAACATAATGGTGTAGTAATTTGTCTCTATAGTTAAACCCCCCTTTTTAGAGTGCTTTCTTGTTAACATTCCAGAGAGGGGGCTTTTAATGAGGGACGCTGGGGCCATAATGATTGGATCCAGAGATGGGCACCAGATTCACAAAATTAGCTATTTCTGATGCCACACAACTGAAAAGAATTTCATGCAAATTTTATTGGAGTCTTACCGTGAGGGATGATTCCAGATGTTGGCAGTGGTCATGTACGGATAGATATGCAGCATATTTGGAACATGACGAAACTCATTGTTTTCTTATGTTGAAACAAACCGGAGTTATCTACTTCAAGAGTTTACTTGCTCTTCATCTTAAGAGACTGACTTGGTCCATTGTTACTATTTGATCATGTTTGTTAAACTCTTTGGTTTCAGGGCTGCCAATCCATCATGTTCAATCATTTTACACTTCTGGTTTTCCAAATGTATTAGTCACATAATGATGGCCAACGTGAAATCAGTTGAGGTAATGCTTAACTGGAATTATGAAAATAAATACTTTATTATGACAGCAATTTTAGCTTTCAGATCATGCAGATTAAACTATAATTATTATCAAATGGCAAAATAATTGTTTTTCTTAAATGCCTGAAGTATGAGAGTTCGTTAGCTTTCAAACTGTATAGCTTATAGCTTAAACATTTGAACATTAAGGATGGCTTGATTAAACACAATTATAAATCAGTCAAACACTGTAAAAATTAGTAATGTCTACTTGAGATCAAATTAGACTCCCTTGGAAGATCTTCTTCCAGCTCTGAGAGATAGGCTAAAGGTAGAACTTAACTGATTTTCTTTTTGAAGAGGAGAAGTCTGGGTAGTGGTCCAAACATTTTTTAATTATGGCATATTTAGCAATTCAGTACTCTTAAAAAACGTAATTACTGAGACGATAGGAAATCTGAAAGCTAATTTTCTCAAGAAGTAGGATAATTGTTTTTGCAAAAGAGCATATTTTGAATCGTTCAGGGGGACAAAAAAAAGGTCCTAATTGAAGAATCACCCTTGAACATATTCCAAACCAAAAATCAACTCAAACATGGACCGCTTTCTGTGTGTAGTGTGGAAAATTTTATTTTTGTTGCCATGGAAATTTCCATCACAAGTGTTCTGTTGCATTGGGCAAGTGCGAGTGGGTCTTATAGCAGGTATAGAGGAAAAAAAAAGAGAAGTACAGGAATTTTTTCTTTGAGCGACTTCCTGAGTCCAAATGAAACACAGCTGTTGCACAGGCGTGGATTCGGGCCTCAGCGTTTCCCCCTCTTTCAATCTCCTGCCACAGCTTAACAACCTCATCTCACACAGAGTTAAAGCAGCACTTCTCCTCCTCCAACTTTTAATATGATCTATCATGAGATCTGTAGAGTGCATACTGTGAAGTGTGGACTAGAACAGCAATCATCCAGTGTATATTATTATCAAACAGTAGGTATGGGCTGTTGTGTGTTACTGTAAATTTATTTGGAGCGTTTGACTAGTTATTTTCTCTTTTGGGAATTTCCTGGACCAGAACCAGTCACTGCTGGCCTGTTCAAAATGACACTCTAGCCATTTTCCAGACTCTCCCTAAAGCACTGTAGTAAAGGGCAAGATATGGTCATCCATTCCAGAGCCTCAGTTTGCTTTTCCCTTTAGGTTTTTCCATGTTTGTGTTTGAGCTGCAAACATTAAGTGTGTGGGTGTTTGGATGTGTGTCAAAATGTTTATAGATAGTGTTGTCATGTATAGTTCACGTAGACTGCATTAATCAATTGGCAATTGTATAGTAGGTTAAAAAAAAAACATTTGATTCGAACCATTGTAGTTCCTATTAGGGTTTGTACTTTTAAGTAATGCAATTCCATTGCCATATCTGACCCTGGACCACAGAACCAGTCATAATGGTGAATTCGATCACATGAAAGCTGAATAAATAAGCTTTCCATTGATTTATGATTTGTTAAGATAGGACAATATTTGTCTGAGATACAACTTTTTGAAAATCTGGAATCTGAGGGTCAAAATATTGAGAAGATTTTCATTAAAGTTGTCCAAATGAAGCTCTTAGCAATGCATATTACTAATCAAAAATTAAATTTGATCTATTTATGGTAGGAAATTTACAACATGTCTTCATGGAACATGATCTTTACTTAAATGTGGTGTAAGCGATTTTTCAAAAACACTTAAGAAAACTGATTCGGGCCGAGTAGCAAAATAAACTTGTAGCCAATCAGCAGTAAGGGGCATGTCTACTCATGATGTGGAAGAGTTCATAGGACAGACATTAGCAGAGCCAAGCGACAGAAAGGTAGACATAGCAGATAAAAACAAAAGAGGATGCTTAAGGAAAGAAGTAGGACCCGTGTAAATATCGGATCAGCTTTGCAGTGTCAATACGTCGTAAATAGAACACAGCAGCAGTTTTCTGTCTGGGATTTGTTGTGTCGTGTTGTGCCTCACTGTGTTCTATCTGGTAATATTGAACTGGTAATATTTGTATTTAAAGATTATAAATTCAAAAAATGTGTCTACACAGACATTTTAGTTACTTCAGTATCGAGCTACACTGGTTGCACTCTACTTTTCTGATTCCCTTAAAAGAACGAGTTGATTAGAGTCATTTGTATGGAATGGGATGACACTGGTTGCACTATATGCGTTTGATTTACTTAAAGGTGTTAGGGTTTAAAGCTGTGTGGTTGATCTACAGTAGCTTCAGTGCTGCAGGTCAGTAGCAATTTGTCTATCTCTAGTTGATAGTTTTCATTAGGTGAAAGAAACCCAGCAATAAACACTCAACAGCAATGTAGAAGTAATGTGTTTATTGTCTTCTTTTCTCTCTCTCTCTCCTCTGCACACCCCAGTGACCCATAGCCAGAGGTGGTGATGTTGCTTGTTTACATGATGAGGTTTGGTTTAATGGTGGGTGGGTGTGGGTTAAGGCCTCTCCTGGTCTCCCCCGCACAGACCACCTCACCAAACCCTCAGTGTAAACCCCCCTACATCCGGGGCCATAGCTCGGAGGGCCCTTTTTTGATGTTTACACAGATGTTTAGGTTTAAGGACAAGCACCCCAGCGACCTGCCCACCCCCTGGCCCTCTCATGGGGCTTTCATTTTAGCCTGACCTGGATGCCATAGCTGCCACTCCGACCATATGCTGATAAGTCAAACAAGGATGTGAGTCTCGTTGAGGAATGTCTGGAGTTTTACTGGAGATAGTGGACGTGTTTATTTGCTAAGCTTTAATCTAAACCCAACAGGGGTCCACTTTACTCTTAGAACATGCAGGATGTGGCGAATGTGACGTCATAGTCTGTTGTGTACCATTCAGACTTGCTATTCGTACTAGTGTGACACTATTTATGGTTGACCATTTATCCCCTCGCTAAATGGTCATTTGAACCAGACTGACACAAATCACTAATTCAAGACAAACATGACACATGGTCTCCTGCTTAAAGCAAGCCCGGATGGTGTAAGCTGCATCAAATCGCTGAAATAGTTGTTTATTTCTTAGTTTCTGTTTTGTCTTAAAGGTGTTTCAGATGTTTTAGTTAATTGGGACAGTTCAGCTTAGACAGTTTAATCTATTATCAGCATAATTATTAAAAGAAACTTAATTATTAAGACCATATCAAATAAAAGTAAATATGCTAAGTCAAAAAAAAAAAAAAAATTCACACAGAAATTCTGTCATTGTTTACTTAGGCAGATATTTTGATGAATTTTTATAGTTTTTGTTTGGGCCCAATTTAAGGAACCATATCACTTTAAGGAACCATTGGCAGTTTCCATGATTTCTCCTGTCAGCTAGCAAGTTATTAAAGAATGAGGTATATGTATTTATATCATCCTGAAAAGCATTTTCATATTTGGATGCACTGTTCTTTTCTGTCGCAGGTATCCAGGAAGGAAGTGAATGCACTAAATGTAAAAACGACTGGGCCCTGAGGGTGGCGATTGCTCTTCTGTATGTACTTTGTGCACTGCTGACCATAGCTGTGGCTGTGCTTGGATACAAAGGTAGGAAGTCCTCCTGAAACTTTCTTTGAAGATCACACTCTCACGCTCATTCATTTTTTGTGACATGCATAATTCTGCATTGTTTGTGTTTTCAGCCTGGTATGCTTTTTTTAATGAAGACTGCAAATCTACAGACTATTCCTGCTGTCTGCTGTTTTGACCAGAAACATCTAGGTTCACTAGGTTTATATCTTATCCAGCTAAAATGTATCAAGAATGTGCCACAAATGAACATTCACCATAATTTCTGTTGTTCAGTTTTGAACTTTGGCTCACTTTTCTTTTTTATTTGTCCTGACATAAGGCAGCCATATGTACCTTAGAAACAAGACAGTTTTCCAAATATTGTCAACTGGACTATCACAGTGAAATCTGTTTACTGTATTAGCTGGGAAAGCCATGAGCACGGTGAAACAGAGCATCGCAGTTTATTTTGTTTGGTGCCAAAAACCAGGATAAGATAATAAACGCTGTTGTCTTCCAGAAGGACACAGTAAATTATAGGTATTTTAATAGTTTTCAAATGAAATTTACTTTTTAAGTAACTTTATTCATATATTTGATATAGCATTTCTCTGCTAATGGGTTTGATTTTCAAGTGCATTAACTGATCAAGGTATAATTGTTTTGCAATCAAATATTTATTGAGAAGAAAAGGGATAACAATATTATATTGATGGATTATATAGATCTTAAAGCACCTCAAATTTGCTCTTGAAAATGTTTCCTTGCTCATTTAGCTTTAAATAAATGTGATCCGATTGTCCAGATCACGTCTCCATTGAGTCCATATGTCTCCTCTGGTTCTCTAAAGCCTTAATCCCAACCAGATGACAAGACCATGTAAAGCAGCAAGTCTCCCTGCAAACCTGCTCCAGAGGAGATTTTATGCCTTAGCAGCAATTTGCTGTCCCAAAACCCACAGGTTGATTGACAGGGACTTTGTGGCATTCTGAATGTTTCCCTTGTTAGTAGTCTGAGAAAGAATCTGGTTACTTTATGCTTATTCTGTATCACTTCTAAACTGTCTCCTCGGTGACATCAAATAGACAAGAGTTTTGAATTGTATGTTCAGATGTAGTCCAGTGAGTGTCTCAATGGTCTTTGGAGCATATTTATTGATTGAGTCACTCATTCTGTCAGCTAAGAGAACCATTCCACTAAACTCCATTCAAAAATAACATGGCTTCTACAGGAAAATAAGAAAGAAAGGAGAGTGGGAGGGCAGGAGACTGGCAGTGTTGACCTCCCGCTGACAGACTCCCGGTGTGAAAATGACCAACAAGCCTTTGAAATGGACCTCCGTGTTTTGTTTTTCCCCTACAGCATATATTTATTTTGTTTGGTTACACAAGCGCAGTCAGGAATGCTAACACCCAAGATCTTTGATGTGCTTGAGTTTGCTGGCAGCAAATAGCAGAGTGCTGCATGTCTGAATGAAACATGAGTTAAAAAACAGTGAGAGCAAAAACACTGGAGAGCAAAGATGATGACTTTAGTTTTTTCATTCATGTTTGATTGCCAGTGAGATATTCATTGGGAACCGGAGGTGGGCTTTGTCAGGATAGCCTGAAAGATCATCTTACAGTTCCAAAAAAAAAAATTGTGACAGTTGGTATTTTAATCATATACCACTAACCAAAAGAATCAAGCTGAATGTAAAGTGGAAGTGCCCTCTAGTGGTGCACATTAACCAGACAATTAAGTCTAATGGTCTAATCTAAAACAACATTGTATAAGGAAATAAATGGCAGGATATATTAACATTTTATCCTTTAGGCATGTTAACCTAGGGTTTCATTATTAGACAAATCAGGGATGAGACCAAAATCTGTCCTTGAATAGCTATAGTGGTGCCAGCAAGACTGCTGGGAATCACCAGAAAGGTTCATGAGATGCTCTGATAGCGACTCCTCAGGATCCATTCCAAATTCCAGAGGAAATTAAGTGTCATGCATTTCCTGCATGACTGTGTGTGTGGAATGTATGTTGTATTTTTGTGCACGGTGCACTGAACAAGTGAAAAATGTGAAATCATGTCCACACAGTTCAAAACAAACATTTCGAAGGAATTTATTTCATTGTGTCTCAGAGATACATGCCAGGCAGCCTTTTAACTCATGATTTTGTAAAAATAGAAATACGTAAGGATTTATAGTATACTACATACTAGACCACACAAACACAGACAAGTCTGACTGGTGTTTTTAATGTGTGCCCACAGTGGTCCAAAAGATGGATAATGTAACGGAGGGTATGGAGAATTATGGAGGGAAAATAATGGCTGTAGAGACGGACCTCAAGAAACTTGGTAAGTCCAGACCTGAGATGTTATATATATATATATATATATATATGTTTCAATTTATTTATTTTTTTCTGATGAGCATGTTTTTAATTTCTGAAATTGATTTAGATATTTTTTGGAGGCATTATGTCAAATGGATGATAATGAAACTGCCCTAATATCTTAAAGAAGAAAAATTTTAAATACTTTATTAACTAACTGTATTATCTTTAATGACAGAATGAAAATGTTGAAAATAAACCCTTAAAAAGCTTAGTTATAATATCTTAGTTATTTATTCATTTAAAAACTTAATTGTTTATATTTGAAAACCTTTCATCTGGAAAAGTCATATTTTTGGACCTTTTTGTGACGCTCTTTAATAAATTTAGTATAATTTCACATGACTTTCCAAAAAATGTATAATAAATAATAATAATAATATATGAATATATTGTTTATATATAATGTATATTAATTCAAGGTGTAAGGAAAATAAAACATTTTAATTGATTACAAGACAGTAAATATGAGCCATTAAATAAAAGTTATCATTAAATATTTAGATTAGATTAGATTAGATTCAACTTTATTGTCACTGCATATGTAGGTACAAGGCAACGAAATGCAGTTAGCATCTAACCAGAAGTGCAATAAGCAGTAAGTACAGAATAAAGGTCTATAATGAACACTCTTCATATACATCATTGACTCTCACCTAATAAACTTCTAATTTTGATGTGAAGATTATCAAACGGGAGAGAAGTCAGAGAATGCCACCAGTGAACTCCTCTCGTTCAAGTTGGAAATTCAGAGCTTGCAGAAGCAGCTCAGTGACGTTGCTGTGAAGGCTTCTAACAACAGAGCTATTCTCAGTGAGCTACGGCTAGCTGGCGAGGACATGCAGAGTGGACACCAGTCATTGCGAGAGCTGTTGGAGAGCAATGCCAATGTCATTAGCAAAGTAAACCGCACCTTAAACTCATACAGCGGCCTGATTGACGCACTAAAGATGGACACAGCACGGCTCCAGATGGCTCTTCAGGTGCAGACGAGCGAACAGGGCCGAAACACTCACAACATCAGCACTCTGAACTTCACCCAGACCCAGCAGAGGAACCTCATCAGCTCCCTCCAGAGGTCGGTGGAGGACACTAGCCAGGCTGTCCAGAAGCTTAAGAATGACTATCAGAGCCTTCAGCAGGTGGCTAGGCAGACCAAAGCGGATGCCGACTGGCTGAAGGAGAAGGTCCAGAACCTTCAAGCCTTAGCTGCTAACAATTCTGCGCTGACTCGCTCTAACAGTGATGCTCTGGAGGATGTGAACTCTCAGTTGAACTTGATCTCAGAGCAGGTGCAGAACGCCTCGGCCATCGCCGACAGCCACGACCAGAGCCTGCGTGAGCTCATGGACCAGCAGCGAGACCACGACAATACCACCTCCCTGAAGTTTGATGCACTAGAGGCACGTCTTGACCATAATGAGGAGGAAATGGACCGCATAACAGGGAACGTGAGCTTCACTACGCAGCTGCTTGGAGTGATCAGCATGGACCTGAGTGGTCTTCGCAGCTGCTCCGAGACGTTATCCCGGCACTCGGACCTGCTGCTGGGGCTGAACGGCAGTGTGGCAGAAACCAGAGCCGACAACACAGAGCTCAAAACCCAGCAGGAAGAACTCGCCGCCAGGCTCGACAAAGAAGTCAGCAGCCTCTCCATAGTCATGGAGGAAATGAAACTGGTCGACAGCAAACACTCGCAGCTCATCACCAATTTCACTATCCTCCAGGGTAAGATGTCAGGCTATTGATTTAAATACAGACACTTATTTTAAAAGATTCTGTTTTGTTATACACAACTTAATCGTTCCTATTTTCTATTTTTTATTCATATTTATAGTAAGTAGTGTTATTTTAGTATTATTTATAGACTGTTTTAGTTTAGCTTTTATGTGTATATTTTCAGTTTTCAGTTATTATTTAGGTTTTAGTTTTTATTTATTTCCAGCTTGTAATTTTAGTGTTTCAATTTAATTATATAATAACAGCTTAATAAAATAATATATTAATTTAAAAAAATATTACACATTATAAGTGTTTAGAAATATTATTTTATGTTTTTTTATTATTATTATTTAGAATATTTTAAAATGCATAATTTGCATAATTTGCAATCAAAACATGGCTCAGCTGATCTCTAACTGAATCAATGAGTGATCTCCTTGAAAAGTCTTAATTTACAAAAGTAAACACATTGCACATATGCAAATCTCTGAATATACCTAATAACTCATTTGAACTACCAGCATTTTGTGCTTTTGGACAATTAGAGTCAAAGTTTATTATTTTGTTACATAATTTCAGGTCCTCCTGGTCCAAGAGGTCCTCGGGGAGACAAAGGGTCCCAGGGGCTGCCTGGCAAAGCTGGCCAGAAAGGAGAAAATGGTGAGAAAGGAGCACCTGGTGTTGCTGGGCCTAAAGGAGAAAGGGGACCGATAGGGCCTCCTGGTGTACCAGGAATGAAAGGGCCACCTGGATCAAGAGGAAGCACTGGGTCAAAGGGTTCTCGAGGATCAGGGGGCAGGGCGGGGCCATCGGGAGAGAAAGGTGATCCTGGTATACCTGGTCTGCCCGGAAGAGATGGTCAGCCAGGTCCTCAAGGGCCACAAGGGCCGCAAGGACTTAGAGGGCCAGCTGGGCCTACTGGGCCTGCGGGACTGGATGGACCCCGTGGGCCCCCTGGCCCACCTGGACCTCCTGGATTACCAGGATTTACAACACAAGTAGTTGTGCCCCCGGTAGAGCCACAAGGCTTCGTCAGCCGCCAGGTAGCGCCACCCCCTACAAGTACACCAGGTACTAGCTTTTCTCATACTCACTGTCACTGTTTACACATACTTAATACAGGCCATTTATAGATATTAGAGTATACAGAATAAATATTTTTTTTGATGTAATATGGATATGCTGTTGTATATCAAACAAGTGATTTTTGAGAACAGTTCGTACAGTTGGTAAAAGTTGTCAATATTCAGAGTATGAGACACCATACTTGGCTACACGTCATGTCACTTTCACATTTTCACTTTCAAATGTAACTGATGTGTTACTTTTTTTAAAAAAATGTATTATGTAGGGACAATACAAAAACATAATTTCACAGATTATAGCGCATATTTTGCATCTTCATACCAATTTCCTTACAGCTTGAAGACTTGAATTGTATAAAAACCAGTCTTTTGTGTGAGTGCTACTTTTTAAGTTAAGATTCGATCATATTTGTAATGCTTTCTTTTTTATCTAAGGGTGTCCACCTCAGTGGAAGAGCTTCAGAGACAAATGTTACTTCTTCTCGTCAGAGAAATTGGACTTTAATGAGACAAAGGAAAGATGCAGCAACAAGAGTTCAACTATGCTGATAATCAATGATGAAGATGAGCAGGTAAATCCTGAATACTACTCATGAATATGTAATATGTCTTAGAATTAGCTATGATAAAATAACTTACATCATTCGAACTCTTGAGTTTTAGACCTAACATTAGTCTATAAATACGTTGCAACAATGCCTACTTTAATATCTTTCACAGCTATGGATAAAGAGGCAGATTTCTGGAAAGGGCTACTTCTGGCTGGGTCTCACTGACATTATTGATGAAAACATCTGGAGATGGGTGGACGGGACCCTGCCCAACTATACGTGAGTAAATAACCGAAATAAAATACCCATGAACTCTATTATTGATACTCCAGTTTGTATATAATACAGTGGGTATAGAAAATAAACACCCCATTTAAAATAATCATATTTTGTAGCCTTGCAGCCTGAAATGTGTTCCATTGAGCAGGTGATTAGCTACACCTGATTGAGTTTACAAGTCATTTTAAGAAGGGGGTGATTCTTTTTCCAACTGTAGAATGATTCTAGTTTTTTTTTCTGACCTGTTGCTGTTATATCTTTCACTTTGGTGTTATACGTTGCACTGAGTAAACACAGCTATATATATATATATATATATATAACAAAAAAAACGAAGTCTGTCTTTATTTCAGGCTGCAAAGAAACAAAATGTTATTATTTTAAGGGGGGGGGGGGTGATTCTTTTCTATACCCACTATAGGTTACATTAGGGCATTTTACGCCGCGTTAGTTCCAGAACTAAATGTACATTACTAAAGTACTGGGATTAATTTACGCAAAGTATTTTACAGTACCATTTAAAGGGTGGCATTCGCACCAACAGTGTGTACTAAGCCATGACGTAAGCTGGACGACAGCGATGTCATTTGTTCGCTGCATTCAACAACATTAACAAAGAACAACGTTAACAACAGGAGGATGGAGGATGCTGTGCTCAAAGCTGTGTTTTTGTTGTGTCTCGCGGGTTTCACAATAATGGACATGAAATTTAGACGTATACGTAAAGCGACTGAAAGAACTTGGAGGATTAAGAATCTACAACAACTTGCAGTGCTACATTTGCTACAAGTGCCTGCACTTCAGCGTCCATACATTTTATCGCTGTTCACCATACTTGCGAAATAAATTGACAATGCTTACAGCATGTTAAACACTGTTTTAAATCATGGCAAGTTATCACGAATGCGTCTGGCCAATCAATGTCTACTTACGTCATGGATAGTACCAGTTGTGCTTGTTAGACGCTGCTCCAGAGTTGGAGCTAATTTGGTTCTTGAAAAAGGCAGCCTAGTAATAAAATTGCACCTAATTCCGGCGGTGCAAAATCGCCCAAAAGAGGTAGTTCCACAATTAGTTCTGGTACTATGAAAAGGTTCCGGCAGTGCAAAAGGCCTTATTATCCCTCAGTTTCACAGACAAGGCTTAAGCCTAGTCCCAAACTAAAATTTAAGTCTGAGCTGTTTCAGCTAAAAGAAACTTACACTGACTGATCTTAAAATACATCATTGACTTTGTTTTGTCTCAAGATGCACATCAGTAATGTTTTTTTCTAAGGCAGGTTTAAAAAAATTACTTGAATTGAACTATGGCCTAATACTGGCTTAGTCTAAACCCTGTCTGTGAAACCAGGCAATGGTGTATCCAGTGTGTTTAACATTTGTCCCATTATTTTGAGGATCCTCAGTAATAAAATGAGAAGATGGCAATAGGGCTGTCACTTTTAGTTCGAAAAGCGATTGCACAATCGATCGGACCAACCAAAAAAGTTTCCCAAATCAAAATAGGGAATCGATTTTAACCAAATATGAACACTATTCATTTTAAAATAATTAAACAATTAAAAAAATATAGATGTAACAAAACTCACAAACAAGCAGAAAAAGAAAATAAAGAATTCCGAAAGTGCAGTATGCCTTGCGAAAGCTAGACAGAAAATACCAGCAATTTTACATGCCTATAAGACCCAGTGACGTCGAAAGCGACCTCTTGTGCTGCGTTCACACCAAGCGCGAATAGAGCGTCTGGCGCAAATGATTTCAATGTTAAGTCAATGTCAATGCGCGTCTAGAGGTCTCGTGGCACGGTAGACACGAATTCGCCTCATTCGCGCATCTAGTTACAGGAGATTCTGAGTTATGCAAAGGACCACTGCAAGCTGACAGCGACCGGCTTTTGTGTTGGAAAATTGGCAGTAATACCCCCCCACCTGGCGCAGTTGTACCTGAGTGTCCCTGGGAACTCAGTGCGGTCGGAGCGCGTCTTCTCAACAGCTGGACATATAGTGAATAAAAAACACTCTGCTCTGGACCCCGAAAATGTTGATCGACTTGTTTTCCCTGTCCAGTAAATTTATAATGCATAAATGCAGCCGGGTTGAAGCCTGCAGTGATTTTTTTCTTTTGTTATGGCAGCCTTCCCCTCAGCATACAGTATTGTTCAAAATAATAGCAGTACAATGTGACTAACCAGAATAATCAAGGTTTTTCGTATATTTTTTTATTGCTACGTGGCAAACAAGTTACCAGTAGGTTCAGTAGATTCTCAGAAAACAAATGAGACCCAGCATTCATGATATGCACGCTCTTAAGGCTGTGCAATTGGGCAATTAGTTGAATTAGTTGAAAGGGGTGTGTTCAAAAAAATAGCAGTGTGGCATTCAATCACTGAGGTCATCAATTTTGTGAAGAAACAGGTGTGAATCAGGTGGCCCCTATTTAAGGATGAAGCCAACACTTGTTGAACATGCATTTGAAAGCTGAGGAAAATGGGTCGTTCAAGACATTGTTCAGAAGAACAGCGTACTTTGATTAAAAAGTTGATTAGAGAGGGGAAAACCTATAAAGAGGTGCAAAAAATGATAGGCTGTTCAGCTAAAATGATCTCCAATGCCTTAAAATGGAGAGCAAAACCAGAGAGACGTGGAAGAAAACGGAAGACAACCATCAAAATGGATAGAAGAATAACCAGAATGGCAAAGGCTCAGCCAATGATCACCTCCAGGATGATCAGAGACAGTCTGGAGTTACCTGTAAGTATTGTGACAGTTAGAAGACGTCTGTGTGAAGCTAATCTATTTTCAAGAATCCCCCGCAAAGTCCCTCTGTTAAAAAAAAGGCATGTGCAGAAGAAGTTACAATTTGCCAAAGAACACATCAACTGGCCTAAAGAGAAATGGAGGAACATTTTGTGGACTGATGAGAGTAAAATTGTTCTTTTTGGGTCCAAGGGCCACAGGCAGTTTGTGAGACGACCCCCAAACTCTGAATTCAAGCCACAGTACACAGTGAAGACAGTGAAGCATGGAGGTGCAAGCATCATGATATGGGCATGTTTCTCCTACTATGGTGTTGGGCCTATTTATCGCATACCAGGGATCATGGATCAGTTTGCATATGTTAAAATACTTGAAGAGGTCATGTTGCCCTATGCTGAAGAGGACATGCCCTTGAAATGGTTGTTTCAACAAGACAATGACCCAAAACACACTAGTAAACGGGCAAAGTCTTGGTTCCAAACCAACAAAATTAATGTTATGGAGTGGCCAGCCCAATCTCCAGACCTTAATCCAATTGAGAACTTGTGGGGTGATATCAAAAATGCTGTTTCTGAAGCAAAACCAAGAAATGTGAATGAATTGTGGAATGTTGTTAAAGAATCATGGAGTGGAATAACAGCTGAGAGGTGCCACAAGTTGGTTGACTCCATGCCACACAGATGTCAAGCAGTTTTAAAAAACTGTGGTCATACAACTAAATATTAGTTTAGTGATTCACAGGATTCCTAAATCCCAGAAAAAAAAAATGTTTGTACAAAATAGTTTTGAGTTTGTACAGTCAAAGGTAGACACTGCTATTTTTTTGAACACACCCCTTTCAACTAATTGCCCAATTGCACAGCCTTAAGAGCGTGCATATCATGAATGCTGGGTCTTGTTTGTTTTCTGACAATCTACTGAACCTACTGGTAACTTGTTTGCCACGTAGCAATAAAAAATATACTAAAAACCTTGATTATTCTGGTTAGTCACATTGTACTGCTATTATTTTGAACAATACTGTATATATTTTTTCTAGAATGTTGCACTCCTGTTGCTGTTTGTTATTCTGCACTAAACTTCATGCCAATAAATAAGAAATATTGCTGACTTGTGCGTTTCCAGTGCTCTCTTTACGTTCGTCCGTTATTTGACGTTGAAAAAGGCAATGTCCTTTTTTTTTAGACATGGAAAATTGATTTTACAATCAATTCAATGAACACTTATGTCTTAAAAATCGAAAAAGATTTTTTCACAAAAGTGACAGCCCTAGATGGCAATGTGAGGAAACATTCCCCATTAGTCTTGTCTTATTTTAATTGAAAGGAAATGGAAGCCTGGACAGCCTGATAACTGGAGCCATGGTCACGAGGCTGGGGAGGACTGTGCAGGGTTAATACACGAGGGCAGCTGGAATGACTTTTTCTGCACAGAACGCATTGGTTTCATTTGTGAACGAACTAATGAATGTAAGTTACAGTTCTTGTTTCTTGCATATATTTTTACCTTCTTTTTGTTGAGAAGTGTTAAGTTCATATAATTTATTGAGGTGCTTTCTCCATTATTCACAGTCAGAGTTCCAGTTTTATAGCACCTGTTGTGAATGAACAGAGAATTTTGGACAAGACAATCACAGAGACAGTTCAGAAGACTCCTGGCACAGTATCCTCTCACAAAGCATGAACGATCGCTTTGCCCGGAGATCCACATGTGTGACAGACCCAAAAGCAAATGTCATTGACAATCACAGATGATTCAAGACTGCAAACTATACAATACACTGATAACCAGTCATGTTAATGTTTAGATTAAGAAAAAGCTGTAATGTATTGTAATCATGTGATTGTAAATACCTGTTTCACCGCTTTCATTAACAAAGCTGATGCCACATTACTCCAGTGCAATACCATAGCTGCTTTAATTAAAATAAAGCTTTTAACAGCCAACCGTAAAGCTACAAATAATATGTTGATGGGTTTTAATGACTGTAATCCAAAAGTTGTTCACACCAGAGTTTTATCTCCTACATCTTGGACATCACTGATGTGATTTTATTAATAAATCTTTAAAGCTTTTAATTTTTCAAAATATTTGATTATGCAGTAGCTATGTATAAAATAGTTGTGTATTTTAATACATGTACATGTATGTAGTCATCATCAAAGACCATGTTTTTTATCGGAAATAAAATATAGTTGGTATTTTTCAATATGTTTTATGTTGACATTTTTATTATCCTTTTGATAAATGTTTTATTGAGGAATGTCCTACTTTTAAGGCAATAACTGTTTCAGTTGATTTGTTTAGAACGTCTATCTACACTCTAAAAATGGCTGGGTTAAAAATAACCCAATTGGCAACCCAGCGCTGGGTAAATATTGGACAGAACACGTGCTGGGTTAAAGTAACCCAACATGCTGGTTTACACATTTTAACCCAGCATGCTGGGTTATTGAGAAAACCCAAGTTAGAGTCAGTTTTACCATTTGTGGGTTTGCATTTTTATGATTCTGGGTTATTCTTGCTGGGTTATTCTCATAATTTTACTTTTGCTTAACAAAGCAATCATGGATTAATAAATAATGAAGAATACAGGTAATTTAGACTGTTAAAAAATAATTTTAATGCCATCTGACATTCAAAAATTTGTACCAATGACAAACAATATGGAATTTTTCCTTTTTTTTTTGTTTCCAGCAAATGCAAAATAAATAAATAAAATAAAAATCACAGAATTACAGTTGCAATAAATAAGAAAATTATTTCTGAGTGACCTGTCTAGCTGTTTAACTATTGCATTTTGACATGTTTAGCTATTTAAATACACAGTGAAATGACATTGACAATTAACATTCTTTAAATTTAAATGTAAAATTATTTAAAGATGTCCTTAAATTTATATCAAGTATATAAAGACTCATATGTAGGTAGATGTGCACTGCTTAGGGTAGTTCAACATATAGTTCACCCAAAAATGAAAATTCTGTCATTTATTACTCAACTTCATGTCGTTACAAAACCTGTAAGACCTTCGTTCATCTTCAGAACACAAATTGAAATTCGAGAGGTTTCAGACCAGGGTGAATAATTAATGACAATTTTCATTTTTGGGTGTACTATTGTCAAACACTTAAGCTCTGAAGCAAAGATCTACACCTGAGAGCAGTGTACTCTGCTATAGAGCCTGTCAACGGAAGGACAATTTTCAAAAGGAAATGAGATAAAGACACATTGTGACATAATCCAAACACAATTGCAAATATTGAATAAAAACACTGTTTCAAAAACACAGAACAAAAATTACTGTTTCAGTTTCAAAGTCCCTTTGCAGCTGTATTTTCCATGTATTATGAGTAATAATCCTATCATATTGATCAAATACTGCATCATAGCAGCTTTACAATATTAAAAAGGAAAATAGTGTGTAATAATGTGAAGGGATAACAGTAAACACTCAGTTTTCAGTTAAAGTCAGTTCATCATTGATTCAGTGATGTATCGTCCCTCTGTGCGATCAAGTCGATGATATCGCTTGATCTTAATGGTCCCCAACTTAGGAAAACCAAGGAACCGAAACTCCATCGGTGACAGAATGGAGAAAAAACCTTGGAAGAAACCAGGCTCAGTTGGGGGCCAGTTCTCCTCTGACCAGACGAAACCAGTAGTTCAATTCCAGGCTGCAGCAAAGTCAGATTGTGCAGAAGAATCATCTGTTTCCTGTGGTCTTGTCCTGGTGGTCCTCTGAGTCTTTACAGAGGATCTGTATCTGGGGCTTTAGTTGTCCTGGTCTCCACTGTCACTGTCAGGGCAGTAGAGGTCCTTTCTAGGTGCTGATCCACCATCTGATCTGGATACATACTGGATCTGGTGGCTACGGTGACCTCAGAATAAGAGAGAAACAGACTAATGTTAGCATAGATGCAACATAAGAACAAGTACATGAGGTAATTACCATGTCTGTTTTTTCACTGTGTCGCACGTTACCTGTCAAAACTCAAATGGAATCGCAATTACTTTAGCATCTGAATTTCCAATGATTCACATTGAAAACTGTCAATTTTGCCAGAGGTGGGACCATACTATGGAGAGTGTTTGTATTGGGAGGTGATGTCACTCAAAGACAATTGTGCCAAAATGCTTTGAACAATGGAGGTTAAGGCACTACTAAAGGATGCGTGTTAAAGAACAGACAGATGCGTGTTAAAGAACAGAGATGCGTGTTAAAGAACAGACAGTGCAACCCGGATCTCCTAATATTCTTTGCACCTTACACAATAAATAATTCTGTCATTTTTACCCCAAATGCAGCTACTATAGCCTGCTAACTGTTAGAGCCACATGGTACTATTGGTCAATATTCACCATTAAACTTTTCACCTGAGGAATAAAATATAGGGTAAGATGCAAATAGGTAAATCGGAGTAGAACTGCAATGTTGTTTTGCTGATGTGCAGCAGAGTACAAACAGTGAGAGATTTGGGGTAAAAACTACAGAATATATCCCAATAAAAAACACGCCCCATAGTATAGTCCCACGCTTGACACAAATTGACAGCTTTCTGTGTAAGGCTTTTCAATTGCATTCGGACTATGTCACAATGTATGCGTCCACATGTGGAAAACTGCAATTAAATATACAATTTGCAATTCCTTTTGAAAATTGTCCAGAATATCCTTACCTGTCCATTGATTATGATCAATGCCTGAGAGATCTGCTGGCATTTTTAAATCGCCACAACAATTGTATGGGGTTTTGTGGACTCTGCTCGGTTAAGGAATTCCATGTTTGTTCCAACCTTTAAAATAAAGTAAAAAAAAAAAAAAAAAAAAAAAAAAAAAAAAGGGTTTTAATAACAGTGAATCAGTTCAATTAACTGTGTGAAGTTCATCATGAAATTGAGTCCATCATGTTTATGAGTTAAATTCACCTATGAGTTGGTCTTCAGAAGCAGAATATGCTCTAGTGATTGGCTGAAAGTTGTGCTTTCAAACTGTCTAATCAATGGGATGTTCCAGTCATTATAAATCACAGTTTTATGTTAATATCCTGGCTTTATCAAACACTGACAGTCGCTGGCACAGTAAGGGAGATCACACTGAAAGCGCTCAAAGACATTTCTATGACAAGTCACGCAGGTACTGGGTTACTCCGCAGCTTTAAAACAGTCCATATATAAACACTTATAGGTGTACCAAAGTGATAAGGACAAGTCAAAAACACGATCTGTATGTTTATGATGTTTACGCTCATAAATAATGTACATTCTGAACACAAAGTTACTAAGTGCAGCTTTAACTATAGCACGAAATAAAAATATATGTGCGTTTAAGTTACGTGAGGGTTAACGTTAGTTGATTATAACAGACAAGCAATTATGTAAAATGTATAATAAACATGAACTTACCGTTAGACGCCTCAATAAGGCTGCACTCGACGAGTTTTTCTCTCACAAATGTATCCATGTGCTTTTCTGACAGGAAAAAACAACATTTTGAGTTATAACTTGTATGTAAAAAGACTTTATAAACCACAAAAGCATAAAATCACCTCACTAACGCGGCCTACCACACTCGCTGTGCATCCGCGCACTTTGAAATGCCCTGAGACGTCGATTATTTTCCGGGAATCACTTTGTTAGACTGAACCGGTTTATTTGAACTGGATCGTCGGTTCTCTTAGACCTGCGGTCCGACTATATTGCACGTAATTTGTATGATTTACATGTCGATATGGACAACTGCATGCGTTTACATTAGAGCAGAAAGTCGTATTCACTTTTTGAACTCATTTGACTCACTTAAATGTCAAATTCGCTTTTCAGTGTCAGAAACTACTTTTTCCTCTATTTTCACAGTTATTCGCATATTTCAGCCATCCGTCACTGTCTGAAACTTAATAAAAACTGTATTAATATGTCGTCTCAGATATCTTAACATGATTATTCGAGTCACGTAACGTAGGTTGGCCGTTTGAGGTGAACAGTTCATCATTTAACGTAAATAATGTTGGCCTGTAACTGTTAGACGTTTAACAGTATTGTTTGCGCAAAAAAAGTTATAATTCTGCCAATTTAAAATAATTATTAAAGAAAAAATTAAATAAACTTACCTTAAAACAGTTGAAAGCCGTGGCTTTGCCCCGTTGTTCTTCCAAAGTGACAGTTGGGGAGCGATTTAAACATCTTCAAGGCGCGTTAAATAACCCAGCGCTGGCCTGAAACAACCCAGCGACGCAACCCAGCAGGTTTAACCCAACACCTGGTAAATTGAAACTACCCAAAAGTGTTTAAAAAGAAATAAAATAACCCAACAAAATGACCCAACATACTCAACCCAACATTTTGGGTTAAAAAATAACCCAGCCGTTTTTAGAGTGTATATACACGTTGTGTTTATATTCATTTATATATATATATATATGTGTGTGTGTGTGTGTGTGTGTGTATACAGTATGTATTTTGAATGTTTTTTTTTTTCAACATTGAAAAAAAAAATCTAGTTTCTTGACAAATCAGCATATTAGAATTATTTCTGAAGGACACATAAGACTAAAGTAAACGATGCTTGCCATCACAGTAATAAATGTCAGTTTAAATATAGGAAATACAATACATATTAGAAATATATTAGAAATACACTATAGATACATCTTTACAACTAGCCTGGTCTGTCCAATCATAAAAGTCCCGATTTAACTAATGTTTTATAACTAAGCTTCCAATAACACAAAAAAATAAAAATGAATGTTTATATCATCTCGTGACTGCTGAGTCAGCGACAGTCTACCATGTGATTGAGTCATATGATTCATCAGCTGTATTTCAAAAAGTCATTATTTACACTATCCTTTTAACAGAATCCTGTGTCGAGTAACAAACATCTCGTTTTCATCGCGCTCATCTGTTTTTTTGGATGTGCCCAGCTGTTTTTGTGTATAGTCAGACAGTTTAACTGGGTAAAAACAACAGCAATAACTGTTACCCAGAATGCACCGCTATAAGGCTGCGAGTAAAAAGTGACTGAGGAGGGGGTCCATCAGTAAAACTGAGTGTAGTATATATTTTATTATGTTTATTAATTCACTTTTAACTAAGTGCTGACAGGGAGACGAAGAGGATCGAGCTTAGATTTCGTCGCGTGTATATCTCGGCCATGCCTCTCTTCACGTCGAATCCCTTTGATCAAGATGTTGGTAAGTTTGAGATGTCATGCAGTTAGCAGGCGAGCTAACGGTAGCTCATCGGTGTCTATTGTTGTTCAAGGCAACCCACCGGCTTTTTGTTTCTTTGCGATATCACTCTAAGTATTTGTGCTAATTTTGCAATGGCATCCCAGTGATTACATAATTCCCAACAGTGGTTTTAGCCAGAAACTATTAACATATCGTGAATGACAACAGTTTTACAGCTAGGCAGCTTAACCTTATTAGCCAGACGGCTAGCCAATTTGTAGCTGAATAAGCGGTGACTGTTGGGTAGCGAGCCAAATGGTCTCGTTTTTTCTACTTGTATGATGCTGGCAGTGCACTACTGAGTAAAAACAGACGCTTTGCAGTTCACTTCAGAGGATCTGAGCTGTCTCGCTCTTAATGTTTAATTAATCTCCGACCTGAAGAGCTAACTAACGGTTCATACAGTGACTCTGCAAATGTTTCCAATTTCTCCTCTTATATTTAGTTTTGTCTAACGTTACTGATGTTGTTCCAGCTGTATTACTGTAGGCTATAATAATAATAGGCTATTATAAAGATTACAGTGTCGTATTGTGTATATTATTGTTGTATTATGCGCCTGCTGATAATGGCTTTAATATGGCAACCAGCCATATGCGGTTATAATAGAAATCCACACACTTTTGAAAGGCTAGGATGCACATGCACACATGAGTTGATCTGAATCGGTTCAGAGTCGGACATTGCAGATGAAATCCCTGTCAGATTTTGGTAGTGACTGCTGGTGTGATGTACAGTAGCTTCAGATGTCATTGTTTGAGCTGGTCGGATATCAAAGACTAATTTTCCATGTAGAATTAGTCTCCTAGCCAGTTTTGTTTATTGTAAATGTTGTTGTACTGTTTCTGTAACCGATCACAGACACTGAACACAGGTGTTGTTGTTTTGGTTAACCCCTGTTTTTACAGCTTGCTAGATTGATTAACAGAATCTCTCAACAGATGTAGGGCACTGGTTAATCTTCTGTAAACGGGGATATTGCTTTTTTATTATTAAGAGGAAATATTTACTGCCTGGGCCAGAATTGATTTTCATGGGACTATAAACAGCTATGGCTATTAAATGTGCTGTAGGGAACTTTTGTAAAAAAAAAAAAAATGTTTTTTACATATTTATTAAACCTGTCATTATGTCCTGACAGTAGAATATGAGACAGATAATCTGTGAAAAAAATCAGCTCCTCTGGCTCCTCCCAGTGGTCCTATTGCCATTTGCAGAAACTCCATCGCTCCCGGTAAAAAACAACCAATCAGAGCTGCGGTCCGTAACTTTGTTTGTGTTCAAAATGTAGAAAAATGTATATAATAAGCGAGTACACCATGAATCCATTTTCCAAACCGTGTTTTTAGCTTGTCATGAATCACTAGGGTGCACCTATAATAAATGTTTATATTCTGACTATTTTAGATTGCTTCGGGGATACCGTGGCGGAGTAACCCAGTACCTTTGTGATTCTTCATAGACATAAACAGAGAGAAGTAGTTCCGGCTACGATGTTCTTCCGCAAGATGCAAGCAGTTCTGTTTATTAACCGCTAGGGCGTCAAAAGTTCCCTACCGCAGCTTTAATCATAAAATAAAATTTACATCAAATAGAAAAGTTGCTGTAGATAGTGATTCATAACACAATACTATGATACAGTTATATAAAGCCACATTCCTAAATGTAATGTAAAAACATTTTTATATCTGGTGTGATTATTATTATTTTTTTTTTTTTTTTAATTAATTTATTCTGCAAGTATGTATTACATTGATGGATACACCTATAATGTAACTAAAGATTTTGATTTCAAATAAATGGTGCTATATTTCATAAAAGGACCCATAAAATCTTTTTTTCACAATTTCCACAAAAAAACAGCACAACTTTAAACATAATAAGAAATGTTTGAGCACCAAATAAACATTTTTTTTAGTGTATTTCTACTGTCATTTTGATAAATGCTGCCTTGATAACCATAAAAGACATGACATTTTTATTTCAAAAATCGTACAAATATATTCGTTTTTTTTTTTTTTTTTTTTTTTTTTTTTGTTCTCCTAAAATTTTTAATATCTGGGCTGTTTGTGTCCCTTTCAGCAACTTTATTTTTTTTCTTCTTTCTATCTTTTTTTTCTTCTCAAGCACTAGCTGATTTCTGATTCTGGTTTCTGTGACGAGGCGTAACCGAGCCTGTGGTCTTTCCCAGACACGCATTCATCAATTTGCATATGATTGTTATGCTGTTGAATCTGTGGAAATTACAGGAAACATTATCATTATGAGGCATACATTTTTGATCTACTATTCTTTTGCAGAGAAAGCGACCAGTGAGATGAACACAGCTGAGGACTGGGGCCTCATTTTGGACATTTGTGACAAGATCGGACAGTCTCGCACTGGGTTAGTGAACGAGCATGCGGGATGTTTCTTTTTTAAATGAATGGGTGTTTAACAGGTTAAATGTTATTGCTTGTCTTGTGAAGGCCTAAAGAATGTCTGCGCTCTATAATGAGGAGAGTGAATCACAAGGATCCGCATGTTGCCATGCAAGCGTTGACGGTAAGGCAAATGCTTCTTAATGCTTTCTAGGCCTTTAATGAGCTGTTGAGAATAAAGTGAGTGTTTTCTCTTCCATAGCTGCTAGGTGCGTGTGTGTCAAACTGTGGAAAAATATTCCATTTAGAGGTCTGCTCCAGGGAATTTGCTAGTGAAGTTAGCAATGTACTAAATAAGGTGCGTGTTTCCTTTTGTTTGTGGAAATGCTTTAATCGTTTATTCCAGCAGCAAAAGACTGATGTTATGTCGTCTTGTCTTCTCAAGGGTCATCCTAAAGTGTGTGAGAAGCTGAAGGCTCTGATGGTGGAGTGGGCTGAGGATTTCCGTAATGACCCCCAGCTCAGCCTCATTTCGGCCATGATCAAGAACCTCAGAGAACAGGGCGTCATCTTCCCTGCCGTGGGCTCTCAGGTGAGCTCCCTGCTGTGAAATACCATTGGTATTTATATAAGAAGTTTGTAGGGAATTATGTGTTTCAGTTTAAGGGCCAAATCTCAGTATTCAGCATATAAAATATTCACAACATTATATTAAAGGAAATGAAACAATGAAGGAAATCTAAATGTGTATATACAGACATGTGTATATATAGACTTTTTTTTTTCTAATTAAAACTTATTTGGCAAAGATATATTAAATTGATCATAAGTGACAGTGTAGACATTTATCATGTTATAAAATGTATAAATTCATATTTCAAATAGTTGCTGTTCTTTTGAACTTTCTACTCATGAAAGTATCTTTGTCATCACAGGAATGAACTACACAATAAAATAATAATAATAATGTTAAATATGTTTAAATAGAAAACATTTGAAATTTATATTACTGTTTTTGCTGTATTTTTTATTAAATAAATGCTTTGTAAGCATATGAATTTTACAAAAGTTTTTGTAGAATTGTGTATTTAGAAATCTATTTTGCTGTTATTCTTATTTTACTCTCAAATTCTTTTTTTCCTTTCCTTTTTTTCTTTTTATTTCCTTTTTTTCCATTATATTGTATGCAGACAGTGTATGATATTTATTAAGTGTTGAATATATATGTTATTTTGTCATGTCAGACTTTGTGTAAATGAGTTTAAAAGGAGAAAATATGTGTATGATTAGAAATATTTAAGTAATGCGATGTTAAACTTGTATTTGTTCAGGCGGCAGAACAAGCTAAAGCCAGTCCTGCATTAGTAGCTAAAGACCCTGCAACATCAACAAACAAGAAAGAAGAAGAAGACCTCGCTAAAGGTGGCCACAAATCCATAATGCTGAAGTCTGGGATGAATTGCGTCGAAGAAAGAGAAGTAATCTTTCTCTCTGTCTGTTTCTCTCTCTCTTTCTCAGCGATCGAACTGTCTCTGAAGGAGCAGCGGCAGCAGCAGCCTCAGGTCTCTCTGTCTGGCCTCTACCCGAGCACCAGCAGCCTCCTCACATCTCACAAGGCTGAAGGCAGAAAGGTCAGGGCCATCTATGACTTTGAGGCAGCCGAGGACAATGAGCTCACCTTTAAATCAGGCGAGATCATCACCATCCTGGATGACAGGTTAATCTGGTTCTGTTTACTCGCAGACTGTGTTTGAAATCATTCCCTTCGTATGAAAATCACTACACATTTTTTTTCTTTTTTGTGGTAATTATTGTTTGGAAGGCCTGTTTTCCACTTTGGTCAGTTTAATCAATTCAGCTCATTTTGGTTGCTAAGCTAAAGATATAAAACAGAAGTAGTGTTTCAAAGTAGAGGCGGTTAGAAAGAATTCAGAGATTGAGTGAATGATTCCAAACACAGTCAAAGAGTTTCTTTTTTCTTCTTTTAAGTAGTTGGAGGTGGCTTAAGTATCTCTTCTCTATCACAGTGACCCTAACTGGTGGAAGGGTGAGACGTATCAGGGTGTTGGGCTTTTTCCTTCCAACTTTGTGACAGCAGACCTGACAGCAGAGCCTGAGATGAGTAAGTCAAGCGGTCACATCTACTCTTTTCCAGCCAACAGTTTGTAGTGGTTTACACACATACATTAGCAGCACAACTCTTTTTAAACGTGGTTATAAGAAATGCTACTTGAGCAGCAGATCAGCACACTGGAATGATTTCTGAAGAATCATGTGACACTAAAGAATGGAGTAATGACTGATGAAAATGTTCAGCTTTGCCATCACAGGAATAAATCACACTTTAAAATATATTCCAGTCGATTTGTATATTAAAAAGATTTTAAAAAGATTTTTTCACTATATTACTTTTTACTGTATTATCATTATTTTTAATCAAATAAATGTAGCCTTGTTGGGCATAAGAGACTTTCAGAAAAAGAAAAAAAAAACATCTAAAAATATATATTATTTATTTTCTATAATTTTCAATATAAGATCAATATCAATATTTAGTATGCCATTTGTTTGCATTAATGGCACCTACACTCTTAACTGCATGAACAGGTTTGTGTAAAACCTGATAATCGTGTTCTCCAGCATGATTGGAGAACGATCTAAAGAGCATTTTGAGCTTCTTTGGAAGAACATTTGCCCATCTGTACAATGGTATTCAAATGATCAATGTCACAAAATGTATGTAAAAAAAAAAAAAAAAAAAAACAGAATATTCCAAATGTCAGTTTTTGTCTATTTCCAGATTTCAGTGATTTTTAATCTCATATTTTCAGTGTGGTCTCAGACTTTTTGGCCCCAGTGTGCATTGTGACAACAATATATATTTTTAGATGTCAGTTCTCTACTTATTACATTACATCATGTCAACTTTAACATTTCTCCTTCCTTAGTGAAAACAGAGAAGAAGACAGTGCAGTTCAGTGAAGACGTCCAGGTAGAGACGATTGAACCGGAGCCAGAGCCTGTCTTCATTGATGAGGTGAGGCTGTGTATTTCTCACAGTATTTTGGCACTGTATTGCTTTGATTGATTTCCCTCATACACACCCCTTACTACTACAAAGCACATGAAATTGCACAGGGAAATAAATGATCCACTATTCACCGTTTCCCTTCAAAGACATCAGATGCTCTCAGTGGAGAACTGTGTTAAAATGAGTTGTAGCAGCTCTCATGCAGTCTAGTTTGTAATGAGTTTGCAATGTTCTGCAGGAGAAAATGGACCAGCTGCTTCAGATGATCCAGAGTGCAGACCCAACAGACGACCAGTCCGACACCTGTGAACTCCTGCAGCTGGAGGGTGAGTCTAAAACCGTATCCGCTGGTTCTGTGTTTGTGGAGACTGATTCATTGATTCATAGTTGTTCCTCCTCTCCCAATTAGCTGCTTGCAACCAGATGGGTCCTCTCATTGATCAGAAGTTGGAGGACATTGACAGGTACTTAAAAAGTCCTATCTAAAAACTACATTTAATGCAAAATCCATCTTTCCATATGTCTACCAAAGCCTGTGAACAAACCTCAGATATATATATATATATATTTTTTTTTTTTTGTGAATGAAATCCAATTAGACTTATGCACACGTCATTCCCCATAGATCTCACATGTAATAAATATTTTGTGTTTGTTTTCAGAAAACACTCAGAGCTGTCTGATCTGAACGTGAAGGTCATGGAAGCGCTGTCTCTCTATGCTAAGCTAATGAATGAAGACCCAGTATATGCTATGTATGCCAAAATACAGAGCCAGCAATACTACATGCACCAGACCCCAAACGCTTCCCAACAGGTGAGAGTCTGTCAAGTGATCAAAGTGTTTATGTTGTCAGTTTGCTAGTGTGATTTAAGTTGCTATTCCTGTGGCTCAGTGGTAGAGTATTACATTAGAAACGCAAAATGATATGGGTTCAGATCCCAGGGATCACACATACTGATAAAAAAATAAATAAATGTATAATGTCTGAATGCACTGTAAATCGCTTTGGATAAAAGCGTCTGCTAAATGCATAAATGTAAATACTATGATGGCTATTTGTTGTTGATTGTTTGGGCAATGGTATTCTATTTTATTTCCAGGTGTACCCTGCCCAGTCCACTGGAGGGCAGTATGTAATACAACCGGGATACAACGTTCCAATGGAGCAGCTCTCTGCAATGAACCAAACAGGAACTTCAATGGCTGGACAGCCGGCTCCCAGGTAATCACAAAAAAACAAAAAGCTATATAAATGAATGAATAAAAACATTATAATTTATTCTAAGCAATTTGTTTGTTTAATTCATAAATAATAAGGTTGATCATTTAAGATATAAATCATAATAATAGATAAACAAAAATAAGTTGCATCAATACTTTGATGATAAAATGATTGTTATTAACAATAACAAACGTTATATAAATTCCTTGATCATTATTAATGTTGTTATTAAATAAAAAACTGTATCAATGCAGTAATAATAATAATAATAAAATGTATTATTTTGTATGTTAGATAAAATATTTGATAATTAGATTACATAAAAAAGCTGTATCAGTTAATTAAATAGTAATTATTGATGATGTTATTATTAAATAAATATAAAACCGTATCGATGCCATAATAATATTTTGTATAAATAGAAAAAAAATGTAGTAATTAATTTTTGCTGTTAATAATAAAAACACTTATTCCGTGTACAGCAGTGGTGTTTTAGGTGGCCTGTTTTAATTTTAGTTTAGATCTAGTCAAGTTTCAGTCAACTAAAAGTCGTCGCATTTAGTCAGAATTATCCATGACTATTTTCGTCTAGTGTTAGCCGACCAAAACTGGTGACATTTTAGTCTAGTTTTAGTCAATTAAAATTGTATTTTATTCTCTGTTTAGTAATGCTGTTCTATTTAACCAATAGAATATAGTCTAAGTACCTAACAGTATAGACAAAATTCTCTTTTAGCCAAACCCATTTCAATTGTATTATTGTTACCTTGTAGACTCCAGGATACACCCGTTCCAGACACGGAAGATGCTCCGATTTTAATTGACAACATTTATTTTACCAGTCATACATGTTAGAAGTACACACATCTCTATGTTAGACTTAACATTATTTGTTATCGTCTTCTAAATAATGCCATGAGTGGGGCTTGAACCGAAGTGAAGTCACCTATGTCTGTGCAGTGCGATCTAATGCAGCCCCTGAAGTGAGGCAAAGGAAACAAAAATATTGCAAAATAATAAGAACGTAAAAACGTTAAAACATTTAGTTTCGTCTCATTTTGGTCAATGAAAACGAAGACATTTCATTGCATTATACATTTAATTATAGTTATTGTCATGTGACCAGCATTTACATTGCGTCTTGTTTTTCGTCACCTGGTAAAGGTTCGTTGACGATGATATTTAGTCTTCATTTTCATTGACAAAAGCAACACTAGTGTACAGTAATATAAAAAAGCTGTGTCAATGCATTCATTATTATAATCCATGGGGTGATAATAATGGTTATTATATTTGTGGAATTATAAAAAAATTATTTTTTTCTTCTTTTTCTCAGTGATGCCCACATGTACATGGGCCAACCTCCAGTCTACAGCCCGACTCCTGGCAGCATGCCTCCAGCTGATGTCCAGTCCTACCAGAACCCAGCCTGCACTCCATCGGCCATGAGCCAGACCCCCGGCTACACCGTGCCCTCCACCCAGAGCCTCCCTGCTACTGCAGACAACCAACAGACCCCTTACTTTGAGAAAGCCCTCTTATAGGACCCCTAGAGACTCATACAGACACGCACACTTACGGTCATGAACAAAGAACATTGAGCTGACACAAAGTTATCTCCTAAATTGCCTTTTCCTCTGTTTCTTTAAGTCACTACAAACAAACAAACACTATTTCTGACAGGACAGGATGGGCCGATTGTTGACTACTAACTGTTGGTGTTCTCACAGAGCGGTTCTGTTTGATCTTATACTTTTTTTGGTCTCTTTTATGAGAACATTTTATTGAAGGTGATGAGGAACGCTATGTTATATTGTTTATTTAGCAGTGTCATTAAAGTAATAATTAACATGGATGTTTCTTACAGGAAAACACACAAAGAAAGCATGCTTGTGTTGTACATACATTTCCGTATCAATGTAGGTTCTGATATTCCAGTGTTTTTCACAACAGGTCCTGAGGGGGAGGTTACGACATCATTTTAATTTCTCATCACTTTCACAACACTTGTTGTGTGTGTGTGTGTGTGAGAGAGAGAGAGAGAGAGAGAGAGAGAGAGAGAGAGAGTGTTCAGGCCCTCAGAAGTCATCTTAACTCTCCTTCTCCTCCAGAAACATGTAGCAAAACATTACCATTTTCTTGATAGTCACCTACCCCCCCCCCCCATTTGTTTAAGCTCAATTTTCAGTGTTAAGAACATCAGATGTCTTTTAGTGTATTTTATTTATATTTTGATTGTTGTTTTGCTGTTTTAATTGACAGTACTTTAATAGAAGGATGTAATATTCTGCCTGTGTGCAGATGTGTATATAAGAGAGCTCAGTCTTTAATGGGTAACGTTCAAAGCAGTTGCTTCTTCTGTAGAAAGGGCACATGGGAAGTTTAAGTAATGCTACTCCACATCATGCACTTTTAATTTACCCTTTTCATTACCCATGTTACAGATGTGTCCATTTATTTATGTTTCCTCCGCTCTGAATGGCATTGAGCACTGCACTCGAACCCTTCCCTTTTTTCCATAACTATTTAAAAATAAGCGACAAATAACTTATTGGATTTTTTTCAAACTAACTGTATACCCTGGGAATGAATGATCATGTGTAAATGATCTGTAGCTTGTAGAATGATTGAACTAACCTTTTAATTTTTCGAAGTCCTAAGTCCAATAGCTGAGACTGACACTAAAGAGAACAGACTTCATTTTTTGAATCTCCTACTCTAAACTAAGGCAGTACCCAACATTTCTGTCTCTCCAGTAGCTCCAGTATTATCACAGTATTTGTTGACATTTCATAGAGAACATTTTGGGAAATTGGGACCACTGGCTAGTTCTAATGTAACACCTTAGCATTTGCACACGGAGATAATACTCCTTACATCAACCTTATCCACAGGGAAAATGTTTTTGGTGTATCAGTTCTATGTACCCTGTTGTTTGTATGTACTATTTTAATCATCTTAATTATTAGTATTCACAATAAAACTTGGCCAAATGTACAGCACATGTTGTGTCTCATGTTTCTGTGTCACTAGTGTGCTCTTGGCTCAGGTCGAGGTGTTTTAGTTGGATTGTTGGTGGCTTACTGGTTAAGGCTCTTGTAGTGGAAAAGATACAGGTTTGGAGCCTGTTGAGCTAGTCAGTTTATTATATTCCTTGAAGTTAATTGCATTAGATATAATTATATTTGTATTCTTGTATTAAAGAAATAAATGGTTTCTGAATGATCATGTGATACCATCTGGGAAGACTCGGACTCATCTTTTATGAGCTGCTGCAGTTCGCATATTTGTGTATTCCTGTGTTTGAAGCAATAGATCGCTTCACTTCTGTCATTGGTTTCGTGAAGTCTAGTGCCACTGTCTATTGACTGCTGGTGACTGCCTCGGTGGCATATGTGGCATCTGTAACCCTGTTTGTGTGGGTTCCTTTGTACTTCATCCTCAGGATGCAGCGAAGTGACCAACTGGTGAGTGCTAAACTGTTTTCTGTGCTGCCACTGATTTACAAGGGTAGTTGATCCATGAACTCTTATTCAATATACTAATTTAAATTTTCATATTAGTGAAATTTCTCGTCTTGTGACTGTAACCATTTAAAAGTCATTAAAACGAATAACGATAGAAGAACTGACACATTTCTTACTGTTTGTGATGCTAATCATGTTCAACAAGGCAAACATCATTATTTCTTCTGCAGGAGACCTGTTACATGTGATCCTCAGCACTTTACCATGCTTTGCTATCGTCATGGCCACCTCAAAGGTAATGCAATATTCCATCTCACTGAGAATGTACCATGTCCACATGACTGAGGATTTCATGATCATTAAAATCCTTCTTCTTAAGATCAACATATTGATTTTAATGGGTTCATTAAATCATCAGTAGGTTGGTGGTTCCGTGACATCTAAAGAATAATTTGGAACTTAAAAGAGGTTCTTAATAGCATCAGAATGTAAAAAAACATCTCAGAGTATCATGGAAAAGTTTTTTATTTTTTTGTCATTTTATTCAAAAAAAGCAAACTTTCTTATATTCTAGATTCATTGCACACAAAATGATTTTTTTTTTTTATTATGATGGTTATGACTTTTAGGGAAATAAAAAATCCAGTATCTCAAAAAATCAAAATATCTTCTCAAATATCAATCAAAAAAGATTTACAAAACAGAAATGTTCAAGACCTCCAAAGCAGGTTTAATTATTCACTCAATACTTGGTTGGGGCTCCGTTTGTGTGAATTACTGCTTCAATGCAGTGTGGTATGGAGGCGATCAGCCTGTGGCACTGCTGAGCCCATGTTACTTTGATAGCAGCCTTCAGCTCCTCTGTATTGTTTGTCAGATGTTACGTATCTTCCTCTTCACAATACCCCATAGATTCTCTGTGAGGTTCGGGTCAGGTGAGTTGGCTGGCCAATTAAGCACAGTAAAGTAATATCATGGTCATCAAACCACTTGGAAGTGGTTTTAGCACTGTGGGCAGGTGCTAAAATCCTGCTGGAAAAGGAAATCAGCATCTCCATAAAGCTTAACAGCAGATGGAAGCATAAAGTGCTTCAAAATCTCCTGGTAGATGGCTGCATTGACTTTGGACTTGATAAAACACAATGGATCAACACCAGCAGACATTAACTCACCCCAAATCATCACTGACTTCACAATGGACGTTGGATTCTGTGCCTCTCCAGTCTTCATCCAAACTTTGATTTTCAAATGAAACACTTCATTTACTTTCATCTGAAAAGAGGACTTTGGACCACTGAGCAACAGTCCAGTTCTTTTTCTCCTTACCCAGGTGAAATGCTTCTGACTTTTTTTCTGATTCAGGAGTGGTTTGGTTCTAGAAATGTGACAGCTGTAGCCCTTTTCCTGAAGACGTCTGAGCATGGTGACTCTTGATGCACTGACTTTGGCTTCAGTCCACTCCTTGTGAAGCTCTCCCAAGTTCTTAAGTTGGCTTTTCCTGACAATCTTCCAAAGGCTTTGGTCATCCCTGTTGATTGTGCCCCTTTCCCTACCACACTTTTTGAGAATATATGAATATATTTTGATACAGCACTCTGTGAAAAGCCAGCTCTTCAGCAATGACCTTCTGTGGCTTACCTTCCTTGTGGAGGGTGTTGATGATTGTCTTGTGGACAAATGTCAAGTCAGTAGTATTACCCATAATTTTGGTTGTATGTTTTACAACTAGCCGAAGAGGTTCCCAGTATTTATACTCAAAATTAATCAAACTAATCAAGCTCAAAATTGAAGTTTCAAGTTTTTTGAGATACTGAATTTTGAATTTTCCTATGCTGTAAGTCACAACCATCAGAATAAAAAACAAATTTTAGTTTTTGTGCAAAGAAAGAACTTTTCAGTGATATTAACATTTTTTGAGATGCACCTGTACATCATATACTGATCATTTGTAATCTTACTTTCAAGACATCAGAAATTTCCTCTCTGAGGTACTCACAAGGGTCCGTATTCTTCTGAATAAGTGTCAATTCATTGTTAGTTTTGAAAAAGGTTCTCAAATTGTTTGACTGGTGAAGATGTGAATCTTCACATTGGACTGTTTTAAATGAACAGTTTGCTTTTGGTGATGCATCCAAAACTGCTTCCATTTTCAGTCTTTCACCTCCATTTTCTCTTGAGGATGATAAAAGGCTTTTTGGCCATGACTGTTCTCTCAGCAACCCTCTGGCCTTTTTCTGCTTGTGCAGGTTCAGGTTGATGCTGAAGTTAAGAATGACCCCTTTGCTGAGCTCCCCATCTCTCTGGTCTTGTTCTCCCTCATTTGTGTGGACAAAGTGGAGAAAATGTGCCCTCTTTGCCTGATGGGACAGGGTAAGAGATAACATCTGATAAATTCTGCCAATTAAATTATATGTCTATCTAAGTTGTGCTCTATTTTTTCCTCTTTTTAAAAAAGCAAGCAGATTAGGGTTGGATTTTGAGATGCCGGTCCGGTGTTGACTCACTCAGTGCAGGTGACATCAATGTCCAGATGGGACGGCGATGCGTCTCCAAGGTCACCAGTCAGGAAAGGGACTCTATCGGGGCATTGGAGGGATACAGATGAAGAAGGCACCACACACACCAGCAGCACAGCATATTCTACACCTCTCATTCTTTCTCAGGTTTGTTTTGACCTCTTTGTGGCTACCTTCATGTTCTGATTTGACACAGTGCAAATGGTGAGGGTGGCCGTGACTGATTTGGTGTATTACTCAGTGTGGATGTTTCCCATAGACATACTGGCTTTTCTGTCCATCCTGTGTGTTGTTATAACTCCAGACAGTCCTTTGCTGGAGTGTCCTCACCCAAGATTTGCCCTTCCTGTTGATGAGTATATGCCTGGTGGCTGTTTTTGATTGTTACGCCCATGCTGTACATACTAAAGAACATTTTCACCGCGGTATCTTTCGTGTACTTTGTCTTTATGACATTGGGCATTGTGTGAAGAACTGCAGAAGAAACACATACAGATTTAAGTTTTGTATATTGTAAATATGTTTTGGGGTTCAGAATAAAGTGTGTATATTTCTTGATTTTTATTTTACAGATGGCCAAAACAGTACACAGACATCTGAATTCTAGTCATTCTATTCATATTTATTGAAAAATATATTGTTATAATACCAGTCAAACATTTGGAATAATTTGGAAATAATGCTTTTGAAAGAAGCCTCTTATGCTCACTAAGGCTGCATTTATTTAGGCAAAATTACAGTAAAAGAAGTAATATTGTGACCTATTATTACAATAAATGATAACTGTTTTTCTATTTCAATATATATTTGAAATGTAATATATTACTTTGATGGTAAAGCTGAATATTCATTACTCCAGTTTTCAATGTCACATGGTTCTTGAGAAATCATTCTAATATGATAATTTGATGGTATTTTTATCAAATAAATGCAGCCTTGGTGAGAATAAGAGACTGTCTTCAAAAACATTCAAAAATCTTAATTATTCCAAACTTTTAACCAGTATTGTAAATGCTGTTTGTGTTAATATTTTGAGTATATTTTTACATGTATTAAGGCTTTATGCTTTGTTGTTTTTCTTTGCATCACAATTAATGCAATGTATGTTTTCAAATTTGTAAAATATAACAATTTATCAAGAACATCTGATATTGCACAGATTTATTGTTGGATTTCATTTCAGCATGTGAGTGCAGCTACAGTTGATATTGACTTAAGGTAATGCGAGTTAACCTTATACCAGGAAATGTCCTGATCATGTAAAAACTGATTGCTTTTCATAAAAAGCCTGACCAGTAATACTTTGACTCAACTCTGATGCATATTATGAGACATAGCTGAATTTCCACAATGTTTAGAAATCCCTTTGCATCGAATCTCATAAATGAAACCTCATGTTTTTGCTTGCTATAATTTCATTCACACTTGTTGTCAGATACTATGTAATGTGTTTGTTACCTTGAGAGCAATAACTGTGTTAGGTGTGACTAAGCTTTATATTATACTTATATTTATACTTCGTTACCCAACAGCTAACCAAATAACAGATTTTTACTTAATTTCTATTAAATGTCCACAAATCTAAAACGTATGGCCAAGATTTTGCTTTATATGTGATGACATCTTTTATATGAATTTCATATGATTTTTTTTTTTTTTTTCTGAAACCCCAAACATATTAGTATTCAAGGAGAATCCTCTGAATTCGATAGCACTCTTTCTCTGTCTAATGCTTATTTCAAGCCTATTTTCTCAGCTCAGCATTATTCTCATCTAACCAGTGAGGCTAAATTTATTCCCTCGAAAGGAGATGTTAAAAACCCATATCTGAGTGTGACTGAATTGTTCGCCTCAGTTTGCCTCACATGGATTTCAGAGCTTAATTTTAATTAATTCCGTTTAAACTTGACAGTCAGCATGTGAACAGATGCTGCAAGTGAAACTGCATTAGCTCTCGCTCGCCTCCTCAGCAGGGGACAACAGAGGGAGAGGAGACAGCAAGGACAGACACTCAGATAGAGTACACAGATAAAGAAGAGGAGTGGACAGACTAATAAAGCCTGTGATACAGAAAAGGGGCTGAGATTTCATGAGAGGAAGAAGAAAGTGCATTTGAATTCAGCCTGTGTTTCTCCTTCATTACGAGCTCCACTAAGTGCTCTAGCATGCGGTGTAGCAACAGGGAGCAAGAGAAAACAGCAACAGAAAGGACACAAGGGGGTTACGCAGGTAATCAGGAGTGTACCTGATGACATAGAGGGGGAAAAGAGACAGAAAGAGCCTGAATCCACAGGGGAGAGAGGTAGGGAAGAGTTGTGGAGGTAGAGAACAGCAGAAACCGGGGAGGAAAGACAGCAGATGGTGGACTCGTGCCTCCTCTGCCTGTGTGGACTGGAGACAAGGCAACCCAGACGCGCCTCACATCTGCATTCTGATTGGCCGAGGTGGGCGGGGACAAGCTGACGCAGAGAAAGTCAGGCAGGAATATGACATTTAAACCGTGTATCAATTTTAAACTCTGAGCCTGTGTCTGTCTTTAAAAATAAGGGGTGCGGTGGGAGGAGGGGTGGTGATGGGGGTTTGTCTGGGGAGGGTGTAAATAAATAAGGAGACAAACTCAACGAGGGAAGATCCGAACAAATAATTCCCACACACACCTGGAGCCAATGGACTGTGAGCCTGTTGGTCTCGAGCATCAGCAGGACAGCAGAAGGATGTGAATCACTCACTTTGACTGACTGCATCCCATTCTTCACTGTTTGTGGAGGAATGTCTGCTTTTTATGCGGTCTGTAAACCTACGGGCTGGACCTGAGGCTGTGTGGAACGGAGACTCTTACCTGCTGCTGATGCTGTTATGTCTCTCATCAGACTGATGTGATGGTTGTCCTTTACGGAGAGGGATCCACAGGCTGTGTGTCACAGAAAGAGTGATTTAGACTCTTCTTGGCTGCACCATCATCACGACCCCCCCTGGATGTTCTCTTGATGTTTTGCTGTGGTCTGGGACACTGGCGGAGAGAACAGTCCACCTATGTGAGTAACCGCAGAATGCTTAACGTGATTTTCCACTGTCAGTACGCTCTTGGAAAGAAACCCACTGCATAAAAACATACAATTCTGAATAACGGTAGCAAATACACTCTATAAGTAGAACATGAAATTGTAAAATAATGGTACGTGCTTTCATTCTGCGCCTCCTTAAAGTTTTCATTGAGTGTTTTTGTGTACATTACCTTTCATAATACTAAACACAGGGCTGAAATTGATGTCATTAATAATGTCCGAACTGTTTTTTTGCCATCTGGACCTTTATGATTTCAACATGGCAACCTGTTCCCTCACTAGCATTTAGTGAAGAGGTCAGAACTGAAAATATCCCACAATCCACCTACTACTACAATCGCCACCACCACAGTTTATCTTCGAGTATGTCATCATTCATAACATTTGACGTACGGAAATGTTCTCAGCGGGAACTCGACTCAAAAAGGTACAAGGTCTAAAAAATACACTCGCTGCTATACAAGCCAAGTTCTTCCCGCTACCTGGACTGCCGCATGGAGAGAAAGTGAATGAGAGTGTTTGTAAAGAAGAGAATGAGATACGCGTGAGTCACTGTGTGCGTGTCATGTTGAATGCTTTACCTAAATCCCCCAGAGCAGGCGGAAGGGGATCACACTCACACAGAAGCACACTGAGCTCCAAAGCTGTCAAAGCAAACAGGTAGTAAATAGGCTTATCATGCCTCAGACTGTATGCAATGTCAGGCAGCAGAACTCAGAAGTGCAAAGAAAGGAATTCTAAAATGAAAGCTCCAACACTTCTGTAACCGCTGTGTCAGATGTTTCCAAATCCTCAGAAATGTGCTGTCAGTTTTCTAGGTACAGTTGGGAGTCAAGATCAATGTCTTAAGCTTAGAGTAGTCAAACTGATCATGTGACTTCCAATTAAAAGATATTCAATTCAATTCAAGTTTAGTTGTATAGCGCTTTTTGCAATACAAATCATTACAAAAGCAACAAAACAACAGAAAATTACGTTTCTACAATATTTAGTAGTAGCTTATAGTAAGTCTGTTTGTGCAAGTATGATCAGAATTTTCTGAAACATTAATACAAGTCAGCCAGACGATGAACATCATAAATGGCAATTATGATGCACTCACACTTGTAGCAATATTTGTTAGTTCTGTTTGTTGATTCAGGGTTAGCATCATCCGAGGTCCTCTGAGGAGTCAGCATCATCTCTTCTCAGGTGTTCTGTATCCAGACTGAAGCTTGTGTAAATCCTAGTTACAACGGGATGTAAATCCTGTGGCAAAACATAGAAACAAACAGAGACATCATTAGCATAGCTGCTGTTCCAACAAAGTAAAACTAATTAGTTTAACCCAAGCTAAAGAATAAGAATGCACAGCTAATCAGATGCGACTGCAGTCACAATTTAAGAGATACATTATACATTACACATATGATCATATTTTCTTACCCTGGTAAGGAAATAGGCTGCTGCATTTTGGACTACCTGTAGCTTGTTTATAGAAGATGCAGGACAACCTCCTAGAAGTGCATTAATAGTCCAGTCTAGAGTACATGAATGCATAAACTAGCTTTTCTGCATCAGAAACAGGTAACATGTTTTGTAGCTTGGTAATGTTTCTAAGATGGAAGAATGCAGTTTTTGTAACATGGGAAATATGATTTTCAAAAGACGAGTTGCTTTCTAATATAACACCCAGATTTTTGACTGTAGAGGAAGTAGCAGTGCATCCGTCTAGTTGCAAATTGTAATCTACAAAATTCTTTGTACTGTTTTTTGGTCCAATAACTAATATCTCTGTCTTGGATATAGATATATAGCTGAGTATCATCAGCATAACAGTGGAAACCAATCCCGTATTTTTCTAATAATATTATATGTATATTGACATGTATATTGAAAAAAGAAGGTGACCTAGGACGGATCCTTGTGGCACTCCATATTTTACTGGTGATAAATGTGATGACTCCCCATTTAAATAAACAAAATGGTAGCGATTGGACAGATTGGACTATCCATTTCGGTGTAGCATTAAAAAGCGTGGATTTCTAGCGTATTTTCTTGAAATTCTCAGGTAATATCTTTTGACCCAAAATTACAATTTTAAATACACTGAGTAAAACTCTCAAACTTGACATGCAATGCCGTGAACATGGTATTGCATGTCAAGTTTGAGAGTTTTACCCAGCCCGTTTTAAGCCCTGGATCGCACTGGCCCGACAGTGGAAAAGCATCTATTGTTGTGTCTAATTCTGTGTCTAAACTACTAATTAGTCTTAAATAAACTGTGCATAGATTAGAATTAAGTCTTTCAAATCAGATGCCTCAGATGCGACAGCTCTAATGACAGACAAAACACATAAGTCTGACATTCGCTGGTTAAAATCTGTAATTCCATTTTAGCTTGATTTTAGTGAAATGTTAATAAAATAATGACATATATGCAAGTGTATATAAAGTCACAAAGTAAAGTTTGACAACACAGTGTTGAATTATTTAAAAAATGCACTGCTTTTTAAATTTCTTAGGCCCTGTTTGCGAGGCCCTGTTCTCCAAGCAGGCACAGCCCTTGTAACAGCGTATTGAGTATTCATACTGTATCAGTGTTAATTTTGACACGAAATTTTAATTTAGTTTTAGTCTTAGTCTTTTGACTATAATTCTTTTTAGTTTTAGTCCAGTTTTAGTCATCTGATTTGTTTTAATTTTAGTCTTATTTTAGTCGACTAAAATTGCTTGGTATTTTAGTCGACTAAAATTGCTTGGTATTTTAGTCGACTAAAATAAGACTAAAATCAATAACAGATTTACTAGACAATTTTTTACAGCTGGTATAGGAAACAAACTTAACCAAAATATATAAAACACAAATTCAACTTTATTTCAACACAACTGTGTCTTTATTTCGATTCAAAAGCTTTTATGCAGCAACAAACACTGTCATGATAATGTAAACAATAACTAGCTGCCAATTGACCATCAATAAAAGAAAAATAACGTTAGGTCCAGGACCTTAAAGCTTACAGCTGAGCTGAACAATAAGTGCATACATTTAAAGTAAATATTTAATAAGTTGGCAGCTAGGTGGACAAAAAAAAATAACAAGATTTTATAAGGTATTTATTTGTCTAGCAATATTGTATGTTTTAAATACTACAATATTGCTAGATTTGTATGTATAATGATAGGATGTGAACATTCATGTTTCACATGACTAATATAGAAATATTTGTGATACTGTCAACAAGTAGAACATTATAAAATATACTAAACATTAGTATTAATCAAATGTATTTATCATGATATTACGTATTAGTGTTGTGCTCTCATCTAACTTGAAGAAGGGGCTATTTTACAGTACTTTTCAGTTCGTAATATTTAATGCTACAACATCTACGCACTGCACTATTCCAATATTGCTTAGCTCAATAAACAAAAGAACATCGTTGTGAAATTACATTTGAGAAAATGTCCGGGTGGCTCGTCTGTTAATGTCTTTTCAAATTGGTTGTGTTCTTGCCACGAATGAGCGCTCCGCGTGCTTTACAGTTTGTTTTGTTTTGTTCGTCGTCAAACGTGAAGTGAGCTGTGGACATTTTGTCGCTCTTTTAGACATCACCTCTTCGATTGCCGTCTTCCCGGGAGCTCATTTAAAAACTGAAAACCTTCGCTTCACGTCTCAATAAGTCAGGCTCGGATTGGTTCTCTTCTCTCATGCAGTCTTGTGTTTTGCCGGTTCTTTTGTTCATTCCTCGCATCTCTCCCGTCTGCTGATTTGATTTTCGTCACAGTCTATTTTCGTCTCGTCCTTTATTCGTTGACGATAATGTCAATCAATTTAGTCATAGTTTTAGTCTCCATCAGTGCCTTCTATTTTAGTTTTCGTTTCGTTTTCGTCTGCAAAAATATATTCGTGACGAAAATAATGACGAAAATATTTAGTCAACGAAATTAACACTGTACTGTATACATACTTTATACAGCCTATTTAAATATACAATAAATTTAATTTAAATCCAGTTTTGTATAAAAACTCTTGACACACTGATCATACTGAAAAGTGAAGTCAGGTCCATTGCATTGTAGGATGCAGTATTTGCATTAAAAAAATTAGCATTGAATGTCCTGTTCCAATCAGACGTACATCACATCTATTGCAAGCAATTTACACAATTTCGAGATTTTTATTAGAAAAGAAGACAAAGGGGATTATGTGAGATGCTTTTCCCACAAATTCCAAAATCTATTTTTTGTCTGCAGTATAGAACAAGGCAGTGTGGGAGTTTTCTGTGATACTGATGTGTTGGATGGATTGAACTTTCATGTTAAGCCTCTGAAGTGCACTTGGGAGGTGCGGCCTGTTCCAATTCCCTTCCATGTGTTTTTGGTTTCTGTTGTGTATCTAATCTTCTAACATGGATTATACTAGAGTATTTGTGTAAAAGGCACAATTTAGATTTCATACAGGTTTACGTGACATTTCTTGCAGACAAATTTATCACTTCACTTGACAATTCTTTCTGACTCAGTGGTGGTACTTAAGGGCCTGTGAACTTGATCAAAGGTTACACCTACTGAGGTTTTTATATGTCATTTTGTTTAGATGTGGTTTACATCGGTATGGTATTGTGAGGAAAAACATATTTAATCAGTAACTGTTTCATGAAGCAATCATTAAATGGAAATATATCACTTAGCAGCTTAACCTGAGAATATAAAGTATTAAGCATTTAATATTAGTGGAAGGGGTTGGAAACATGGCGTGGTTCAACTTCAACTTTAATGTTCTTCCAATTCGATGTTCAACTCTTGTTTTTCTTTGACAGATATTGAACTTGAGTGAACTTGAATTATATTGAGTGTTTGTTTGGCTATTGGCAGTGGCTAATGGCAGATCACCCTCTCTGTCATTATCCTGCCAGGATACTGGAGACAGGATGGCAGATGAAGGACATGCCTCTGTTAATGCCAATTTCTGGCATTCAAGTAAACCACATTATATAAATGAAAAGGTTGAGCAAACCCATTTTATTTTGTTTGATATGCCAGCTTTCCTCACTCTGAGAGTATTTTTTAACAACTTTTAGAATTTGCACCTGACAAAGCTTTCTAAAAAAGTTTAAATAAGTTTGAAATCAGATCAGTTTCCCTGTGTTTCGTTTTTTAAAGGGAAAGATTGTTTGGTATGAATCGCCACTCAACAGATTTCTTGGAATAAGTATTACATCACAGAGAATACTTTGTCCATTATAGTTCAGATGTGTTTCTCTTGTGGTCAATACGGTCTAGTATTACAGTCCATTTTAGTATACAGTCTAGACCTTGATGCTGATGAAAACAAGTTTGTGTGGGACAGACTTTACCAGGGGCAGGTTTACAATTTGGGGGCCCTAAATCAAGTCCTGAGATCCCTTCGATAGAAATGGCATCTAGGGGCACATAATGCACATTGTGGACCTAGATCGCGTAACTTTCACAACGCACAACTTTTAAATCTGTGTTATGCTATTTTTGCCTACTGATTTTTATTTTACTTCTGGAAATACATTTCATTAGCTGAACAGTTGGTATGTTGTTTAAACAACAGTGCAATCCATTGAACACACTGTTGTTCTGTCCTTCACAGCCTCCTTTTCATTCCTGTCAAAAAAAATTTACGTGGTGCTACCCTAACTATAGACCTGTCATAGTAACAGAGAGAAGGATAGTGTTGATGGGTATGGGAAGCATGCTGTTTTGCAGTGTTCAGTGCTTTGACTTATTCCAGAGGCAGGACAGAGAGTGTCTGAACAGTGCTGGAGGATTATGAGCATTGCTCGTCCTGTTTTAGAGAGACATACAATCTGTCTAACAACACTGGGCAGGACATGCCCTGTGCTCCACGTTATTCTTTCTTCCATGTTAAATCTCCTTTCCCAGCTGTTAAGTGGGCAGGATTGGCCTCTCTTGAGTTCCTGCCTCCAGCATTTTGGGGCGGAGCATCATCCAGATGTTACGTTGCATATTCATGCAGTATTTTAATGCATTGCCAGTCAGAGGGGCTGAGCAGGAAGAAAATGATTCTTGAGACAAGAAGACCAAACTTTGTGTTTTTTTGTCACGTTCTGGTCATGCCAGGTTTGGTACTCATCGTGTAGGATGTGGCTGATGGCCACCATGTATCATATCAAAGCCTAACTTCAGTGGGACCAGACATCAGCGCTAATGGGCCACAGATCTCAGAGGTGAACTTGGAACTTGAGGGCATCAGTAACTGATTCTTCTTGTCCTGTTTGCAGAAATGCCCAGAACTCTTAAGAGTAAAAACGTCTCTTGGGTGAGTACTGTCTGAAACTAAAACTGTAAACCCTGAGGAACATTATATGTGTGTGTCTATCTAATTTGTCATTCAAAGCACAAGGATTTCATTTGGATGTTTGGCTTTACATGAACCTTAGGTTGCAAAAAGCCCTCTATTAACAGTTTGTAGTTTGTGAGAGCCAGATTGTGATTAGAATTATATGACTTGTTTAAAAAGGTCATCATTAGCATATAAAGATTGCAGAATATCATATGCTACAACTTTAGCCGTTATGTGTGATAGAATTTAGTTTGACATTATTAGCACAGTGATCTTGCGAAAGTGGTTTGAGGTTTGAAACATCACAAAATGCAGCTCAGCTAGACTAAACATTTCACCATAGTCCCTGAAGACCTTACAAGTTTGATTTACAATGCCATATTCAAACAGATGTGCAGGGAAAGATGCTTTCATGCCCGGACACATTTCAAACAGGCGTAATGAGTGACCTGAATGCTGTTAAGAACAAGGATTACAGAGAGAGAAAAATTAAACCCTCCCAGAAACACAAATTAAGCTCTCCTGGAGTAATTTAAGCAAACAATCAGCTATACAACATTTTATGTACAAAAAAAAGCCAAATATTCACATTGGCTGAGAATTCAGAAATTCATTAAAGTTAGCAATAATCTAATGTAATCGCTCAGAGAGTTCACACGATTCACCCAGTTATATATGACTTACTTTCGTTTGTGGAACACAAAAGGAGATACTTTTATTTTATTTTATGTTTTAATTTCGGTTGGGAAAGTCCCCATTGAATTTCATTGTATGGAAAGAGGTCAAAACAATCTTAGTTTTTTTTTTTTTTTTTTTTTTTTTTTTTTAAGAAAGAAGACAGTTTGGTATGACGTGAGGGTGAGTAAATAATGACATTTAAATTATTATTTTAAAAGACAAAATGAATTTTTATTTTTGTATAAACTGTCACTTTAAGAACTTAGGAGCAGTGGAGTTTAAATTTGCAATCTCCCACTGAAAGGCTGATCATTTCTGGTGTGATTGTAAGGTCAGACAGATGTTTGTCTTCCAGCTGTGTGTGTGTGTGTGTGTGTGTGTGTGTGTGTGTGTGTGTGTGGGTGGGTGTGTGTGTGTGTGTGTGTGTGTGTGTGTGTGTGAATGGACCAGAGGAGAGGTGCTGAGGCCAGAACTCCAGCAGTGTGTGTCTGGCTGGTTGTGTCCTTCTGAGTAGTGTATTACTGAGCATGGCTTTACATTGCACACACCCCTCCATAAGAAGCTTATAGATTCACTGTGTGTGTGTGAAAAGCATAATCCAACTGCATGTGCTTTCACATGCATATTAGTGCATTTTTGTATATTTAAATGTGCAGATCTATAAAATAATAATTTAAAACAGATGTAGAGCTGTGATGTGGAATGCATTATGTCTAGGCTAATGCAATCTATACTTAGACAATGTACTGTAGCATACATTGTTATGGTCAATGGATGCTCTACGGAAATGTGGCTGACGTAAAGTGTCTCACGCCGATTTGTCACCTAGTAATTTAGTAAGTGCATCTGTGTAGTCATGGAATGATCATGACTGCATGTGTTTATGTGGGTTGATGACATTTTAAAGTGATAAATAAAAAATAAATAAAAAAGATTGTAATGTTCATATCTTTGGCTCAGAAAATTACATAATTTGGATTTTTGTAATTTTTATTAGTCCATAAAAATGTAAGTCTAAAGAATTGAAAGGAAATATGATTTACTCATTTCCACTGAGAAGCATTTAACATTTTTATTAACCAAATCATAATCAAAAGACAATTATTTTGACAGAAGTATTTAATGCCTAATATATAAAAAATATGCATCTAAACAGAAGACAAATAAGCTAACTAAATAAGCAAAATTAACTACATTTATTTTTAAAGATAGTATCCAGAACTATTCAGAATGATCCAACTATATTTTGTCTATGCCAAAAGAACAGTAATTGGAGGCACAGTATTTTGTGTCTTGTATTAATGTTTCTTTATCACTTTTTTCCAGCAAGGTCTGTGTTAGCGAATTCACATTCTTTCTGCATTTGGCAACTTTATAGTCACATGCTGAAATAAGATAGAGAATTAAGAATGATTACACTGGTTGAGAGGGTGTGAAATGTAAAATGACAAGGCCTGTATGTATTCATAATTAGTCATCTACTTCCAAAGCAAGTTCGAAGAGAAATCCACATACTAAAATACATAACACCCCCTCATAGGATCACAATTGCTCACTCTCAGGTGTACACCTTTAATACTCTGTCATCTGATTAGTGCCATATATAGGACATCTAGAAATATGTAATGGTCTTTGTGGGTTACAGTGTTGGTCTTCAGTAATTATAGTTGACTGTATATATTAACAATGTAAGTCTATTGTATTTCCTTATTTAGTAGAGGTTCTTGAGTCTGTTATATGGTTGTAGTCAACATGGAAAATAACATGTGCAGTTAGGATAGCAAAATAAATAGACTTTTTTATATATTTATATAACACTTTTTATAATGGAGGAGACATCACTTCCTATATCTTTTGTTGTTGATATTAAAAGCTATGTGTCTAGTCGAAACTATAGTATTTTGATGCAAACTCACATGTCATTTGGATATATGGCTAATGCTGATATAATATTTGGCCAAGGGTTTGCTCCATGTGTGAAGCTGGTGAATCATGCTCCTGCTGTTGTTTATGCATTTAAAATGTCAAATTTTCTCTCATGTTTTGCTGTGTTTATAATTTGCATTTATTCAGCCTATGCTGTCTGATCTGATCTGAAGATTTCTGAACAATTTGTGACTCTTGTACCATAAAAGGTTAGTTCCAGTCAAATCTGATTGGTTGAGTGGAGTCTGAGAGCGCTGAAAGTCCAGAGCAATGGGCCGTTTCTGCAGGCATTTCACCAAGTGACTGTCAAAACTTGACTGATTCCTTCAGGAATGGTCAGTTTAATTACTATTTCTCTAATATTGTTATATGTCATAATTTATAAAAGTAGTATCTAGTATGCTATTTTGTATTCAGCCGATATCTTTATGAATATTTTACTCAACCGATTTATGGTTCATTCAAGAATGCCAGTATAGTGAGATGCAAAACTAATTAGTTAATTAAAAAGTTGATTAGTTTGTGAAAATGTCATCACTAATATAGTAAAATATGCTGAAAACCAACTTGAGAGGATATTTAAAGAAGTCCCCACTCCCCACTATCTGAAAGGCTTGTATATTTCAAATCTTGCTTCATTTTAAATCTACTGATAGGCCTGTGAAGTTTAAGTTTAGATGTAAATTTACAATTTTGTCTCCATATAAAACATAATCACTATGAGATGTCCTGATACATACCATATACAGTATACCAGTTTTGCTAATCGCATAGGTTTGCAGCTCGTGCTTGTAGCAACAGATGCCACGCTGTGGAATAAAGCCCTTCAGAGCGGGGGAGGGTGGAGGAGTGTGTAGCGTGGCAAACTCCACTCACAGCGAAAGCTGCTCACACTGCTCATGTATCCACTCATGGAGAGACTTTCCGTCCTCATCGTTTGAGACACCTATCAGAGAATCCCAAGGCTCACGACTTCATGATTTTCACCACACAAAACATGCCATAAAACCTGCTTAGGGCTCATCTGACAAAAGTTGGCAGGCTGTCCTGGGACAGAACAGATTAAAGGGGATAGTACATGGATATTTCTCAGTCGCTGGTCAATCTCGGCTGTGAGAGCATAACATTGACCTCTACTTAAGCTGTTAATCGTGGAGAAACAAAAAGAAAAGCGAGCAAGTGGGCATGCCACCCAAGAAAAAGGTAAAATGTGTTGTGTGTTTGCGAGTGTGAGTGTGAGGGAGTGATGATGAGGTAGACATGAGAGTGCCATTCGAGGAGATTGCCATCTGTTGCTTTCAGCTGTAATCCATGTGAGCATGAGCTGCTATGCATCATTGCTTCTATACCATATAGACAATACATTGTGTGTGCACCAGTAAAGAGTGCTCTGCCTATGCTGGATGTTTTCTATGGCAAAAGTATAATTATCCTGAAATTTAACCTCCACGTGACAGGTTGCACAATCAATGCGATGCTGAAGGTGATGGAATTGTGCTGAGCAGTGTTATGAACATAATCCTTTTGCAATTGTCAGGATTACAAAACTCAGCTGTTTCTCAAATGATCTCTAAATATAGAACAGGTGTTGTGTTTGTATTTTGTGTGAGTGTGTTTTTAATTTTTGGGACAGTATCCCGATGAGTAGTTTGCTTCACTAAATACTTATAATATAGGAAAAATTATGACCTGTAAAGGGCGCATTAAACTGTTATTGTTATGCTTATATATATATATATATATATATATATATATATATATATATATATATATATATATATATATATATATATATATATATATATATATATATATATATATATATATATATATATATATAACAATAAAAGTTTTTAAATTAATTTATTTATTTAACATGTACTCTGAAAAATGCCATTTTGGAGTATGAAAAAACTAAATTATTTTACATTTATTTAATTTAGTTGGCAAGTTCATATTAAAAAAAAAAATTACAAAAAAAAAATATATATCCAAAATTTGCAAAAAACAAACAAAGAAGCAAACAAAAAAACTTTTGTGGGCATGACAATTTTTATTTTTATTTTAAATTAAAGATTTTTTTTCAGAACCCCGTCACTAATGTTTCATTCAGTTATACTTGACATCTTGATCAGAGATATTGAAAAGCAGTAACTTTTGTCTGCTGGGAAAACAAAACATTTAGTCCTTGTTTTGTAGCTGAGGCTGGTTGAGGACGTGTGAAACTCTAGTCTCTATCTGCTGTGTTGTCCATTGGACAGGACGAGTTTGCATTCGTCTCTTTCTCTCTAAATCCTGGACTGACGCATGCCATCTTAATCTCCTTACAGAGAAGCAATCATGACCAGGAGGCAACAGCGAGAAAGAGAGACGTAATGTGCATGAGTGTCTCTCCCATAGGTCTCATAAAGTGTTTTGTTTCAGTACAGAATGGGCCAGATCTGTACCTATTGCCTCAACTGGCACAATGTTTGGTTGATATAAAAATTATAACTGGTGTTGGTGCAATGCAGTCTATTTTTATGGGGAAACACTAAAATCATCTCTAAAAACTGATCAATGTTATAAACAATCCTTATCATTTAACCTATAGCAACCACATAGTTATCTGGCACAATGTTTATTGTATTATGATTTATTTAAAGTTCTACGTAATATTACAGAGTGATACAACTGATAAAAAAATACAAATGTTCAGTGTACTATTTTGCATGTTATCTACCTTTTTTCAAGATGATAACCTTATTTACTCACAAATTACAAGTTGTAAAAAAAAAATCTATACAGTCATTACATTATATTGTACAAACAGTAACATTTGGCATAGCCTTGAATACAGAGTGGTTGAATACCTGCCAGAGCTCATTTAGCATCAGTCAGGAAATCTTAATCTTAGTCGTAATTAGATTAGGAGGCAGTTGCAAATGAAATGTGCTGCTCCACCATCCACAATTTGTCCTCTGTCCTGTCCAGTCAGAGCTCAGGAAAATGTCCTGACCTCTCGGAAAATTAGTATTCTCTGTTACCCATATATTCACCTGAGACCAAACTGAACATAATGAAATAAATGATCAAATGTTGTATTAAACTTATATAAGCTTATATATATGTGTCATTTTCCAGAAAGAAAAAAAAATCCCATAATTTCCGGCTCCTGCTGTACTTAGTGTTGAAGTAAAAGGTGCTGACTCATTAAATGGATCTGACCCAAATCTCATGACATGTTCTGTGGTGCGGTAGCAGGAGTCACACAGGTTGCAGGAGGTGGATGCTGGAGTAAAGCCCAGGATTCAAACCATAATAGCACTGAACTAAAAATTCCACTAATGTAATACTCTGACTTACTTATTAATCCTATAATTATTTAAAAACTTACACAATACACTGAGTTGTTTCTTTTAAAATAATTTCTTTTAAAATAAATTTTAATTAGAAAATCATACTATACCATATCATATCATACTACTATATTTTAGTTTAATGGGAAACCTAGATTTTAAGCCACACTGTGAAATTTACTGCATAGCCAGCACATTTTTTTCTTGAGGTTTCCATAGCAACGTCTGTTCTTGCCACAATTCCTTACAGCTTTTAATGCACACACACACAGTTCTCTATTGTATTGATAACTTTTTGAAGTTACAGGTCTTCCTGGTGTCAAGCGAGTACATGATTCCTCTGTAACAATATCCTACTGCAGCAAACTGATGACATAGGTATGGTTTGCTACTGTAAAGCCTGGACTATTTGCGACATTCCAGCCACTTCTTAGATAGATTGTCCAACCATCTGGGCATGAGCTGAAGCCTAATTGGGTGATGGACCGGGACAATGATCCAAACCAGAATCAGGTCCACATCTGAACTGCTCAAAAGAATCAAAATGAATGTTTTGGAATCCTGACTTGAATCTAGTAGAGATGACGTGGAAGGAACTGATGAGTATAGTTCACGCTGTTGAAGACTGAGCAGTCTGTTAGAGTTAAACTGCAGAGCAGTTTGGGCAAAGATACTGCTTAATTCATATTCAGTTTACATGGACGATGGACATGGAGGTTTTCTTTTTCTCACAATTCCTTTCCATCTCACAATTCAGACTTTTTTCTAACTTCTTTTTTCCATGTTTTCTTCACAATTGCAAATAAAATCTAAATTCCAAGTTTTCTTGTAAGAGTTGTGAGCTGTAAACTCAGAATTAGAAAGAAAAATACCTGAAAGTCACCTTTTTTTTTTTCAGGTTTCGTTTTTTTTTTTTTTTTTTTTTTTTTCACTAAAATTAAATAATGCATTACAATGAGACATTAAAAATAATACAGTGTGTCTTTGCTCAGGTTCCCTTTGTGCATTATTACATCTTGTTTTGATTTATTTACGACCATTTAGTTCTCCAAAGAGGAATATCATCAAATACTTTTTCACGCCACTGTACAGTAGGTCAAATCTGATGACACTCACTTTGTGGTTTGATAAATAGGTTTGCATTAGTAAGTCAATCCCAGCGTTAATGTGCCTGTGAATATGAAGGAACACTGAAGTACTATGAGTACTATGGAGAGACTTCACTCTTTAATACGATATTTGGTATTGTGTATTACGACACCCTTGGGGAATGAAGGAAATTTTGCATCAATCGAGTAACCGGCCAGTTCCATTTCTGTGAACTCTGGTTTAGGTACTTCACAAGAGATTGCAAAGTCTATACAAAATGTAAAAAGGAAATCTGTAAATCAAGGTATTTTCAAAAATTCTCTCAGACAATAAATCAATCAAGAACAATTTGGGATCCTAAAGTCAAGCAAAAGGGTCTCTTATGTGGTCATTTGAATATACAAAGTATTATATCAAAAAGTGATCAAATTCATCATCTTTTATTAGACTCTAATTTAGATTTTCTTTGTTTGTCTGAAAACTGAAAACTGGCATCCAGTGTAATGAAATCGCTTTGGCAAATTGCATAGATTTGTAATGTATTGGTCTGTCTCTAATTTTATCACCACAGATGTCTTTTGTATTAATTGTAATTTATCATCCACCATCTTAAAATATTAGTTTCTATGAAAACTTTAAACAATTAATTACTAAAACAGCATGATTTCAACAACAAAGTTATTATTATGGGAGATTTTTATTTTAATTGAGATGATAAAACAGTTAGAAAGAATCTCAAACAGATAACTGATCACTTCGATCTGAAGAAAATGATTAAATGGCCCTTTAAGAATAACTAATTCAACAAGGTCTCAAATTGATTTCATTTTTGGTAATTGAGAAGAGTGAATTTAAAAAACGTTTAATATTGTGTCCAGAAAATTATCTAGTAAGAGATTCAATTAATTCAGAAGGAAATATGATTCTTACTGGATTCCAAAACACAAACTAGATGACTTCAGAAGAGCGAACCATCAGATTAAATGGGATGATTTATTAACCGGAAAATATCATTTGAATATTCTCCCCCCAAAAAATTGAGAGCACTTTTAAAGATTTCAGTCGTAAATTGAATCCTAAAAATAAAAAAAAAACATACTTTCCCTTGGGTGAATTCAGATATTTTAGAACTAATGAATAAAAAAGTTGGTCATGGTAGACATGGTAGACAACATTTTGTTAAGTTACAGAATAAAGTTGGTAAAGACCCTGAGAAAAGCAAAGGCTGATTTTTTTCTGAGAATAATTGAAGAGGCAAGAGGTAATTCTAAAACAAACTGGAATCAATTGAGCTACTTAAAAGGAGACAAAAGAAAAGATAGTTAATCAGTTGAATTGATGGTAAATTGGAAGCTGACTAACAATCGAGCTGATGTAGCCGAAGCACTTAATTATTACCTTGTTGACTCGGTAGTCACAATTGCACAATGTTTCTCTCCTGAGTATACATACGTTTATCCAGTTAATACAGTGCAACAAGCCCTTACTCTAAGGGCAATCTCTGAATTAGACGTCAGAAGAACAATTACAGTACATCTCTTAAACAATCCAGAGCAAAGGATATATTTGGTACGGATGTGGTAATGCTTAAAGAGCTTAGTGAGTCATTAGTTAATCCTATCACTAAAAATATCAGTCATTCAGTTTCTCAGGGGATGTTATCTTTTGCTTGGAATTAATCTGTTATTGTGCCTATATTCAAAGGTGGTGATCCACACTCTGCTAGCAATTATAGACCTATTAGCATTTTACCTGTAGTCTCAAAGGTTGCAGAGTAATTGATGACTGCGCAAATTACTAATTATTTGAATAATAGTTATTGTGCATTGCAACCAATGCAGTTTGGTTTTAGAGCAAACTATTCAACTGAGATGGCAAATTGCTACTTCACTGGAAAAGTCTTTACTAGATAAAAGAGGGGTTGTCGGGGCTGTGTTTCTTGACCTCAGTAAGGCCTTTGACACTGTAAACCACAGAATTCTTATGTACAAATTATTAAGTCTGTATTTCTCTCCACATATTTTAAAATGGATTGAATCATATTTGTCAGGTCGCACACAGTATGTTAGTATACTGAATTTTAAGTCAGCCCCCCCAAGTATATCCACTGGTATTCCACAATGACCTATTCTGGGACCTTTACTTTTTATGTTGTACATCAATGATTTTCCATCCATATTTCCTAACACTTGGAATTAATGTATGCGGATGACACTGTTATTTATATACACGGAAGTAGTGTGTCACAAGTTCAACTTACACAAAATCAACTTACACAATTCCTGGTTCATGTCACAGCTTGGCAAGAACAATGCTGTTTACAGTTAAACATCTCTAAATAGTGAGTATGTTCTTTAGCAAATCTAATAGTTTAAGTGTTGTGACAGATGTTTTTGTATCAGGGGAAAAATTGCAAGTTGTATCTGAATATAAGCACCTCGATGTTCTGATTGTTTCCAAACTTATAAAATGGTCTGTAACCGGGTCAGATTTGGACTCAAATTTCAAAAGTTTACTCATTATCATCAAGTTTTACATTATATGTCGTCTGAGGCCACTTTGATGTATGTGCATTCCATGATTATTTATCATATTGCTTACTGTTTAACCACTTGGTCGCAAGCTAGTATTACTGCTCTGAAACCAGTCTATAAACAATCACTAAAAACTCTTGATCAGAAATCAGTTCAATTTTATCATTGTCTAATATTAAAAATATATATAATGCGCTAAACTGGGATAACTTGATCAATTATGTACATATTTGTCTACTGTTTAAGACTATACACAGTCTGACTTCACCAAAAAAAGTTTGTGAATATAAGAACAACTGCTCACCGATCTACAAGGGGTGGGGAAAGGGGACATATTATTCCTTTCAAAAGATGTAAATTCAGTCAATCTGTATTTTCAATCAAAGCTGCATGGGAATGGAACTCCATCCCATCAACAATTAGAAGATTACATACTTTTGGTTCTTTTCAGTTTCATCTCAAAAAATGGTCACTGACAACTCAGCACTGTCAACATTAGTATTTTTTTCTTGACAATAGACTTCTTTGTACTATTTTTCTCTTGGTTATGTTGCCTTCTCCTGTTGCCATCTCTCTCTCTGTCTCTCTTTCTCTTATAGTCTACAGATGAAAAATTGCCTTTTTGGCTAATTCTGGCACATTTACCGTTATGTTTATTAATTTAATGTGCATTGCCCCTGTTGACAATTAAACTTCAACTTAATACATCTAAGAATGAGAATATAAATGATCCAAATCCAGACTAAACTCTATGGGTGGATGAGCATTTTTGTGAGCATGGCATTAGTTACTTATTCAGGAACATTTTGTACTGCTCTCTCCGTGACATTGACTTGCAGGAGAGGTGGTGCTGAGTGAACAGATGTCTATGGCAGACATGAGTAAACAAAAGTGAGCACCTCTACATGACTGTGCCTATGGGAAAAGCCCTCTCCACTCCCCACCCTCCAATTATCCTGGTTTCCTCTAGTTCCTCGTTTTTTTCATTCCTTTTCTCAATCTCGTTTCACCGCCTTCTCTGCTAATTAACCTCATTTCTTTCAACACAAACGATGTTATGTTTGCCGAATGGCCTTGAGTCAGTTTATCTAATGGGTACTGCATTACGCCTGTTTATTTTAAGCACTTGTGAGCACAATATTTATTATTAATAACATTCAAGCTCACATTGACGTTCTTGACAGACTTTATGAAACATTTACACCAGTAGTGGCTGTCTTGATAGCAAGGTGATCAGCCTTATATTAAAGTCAGTATGATGGTGTCAGACTGCATACAACCAGACATCATGACATCATGAATATTAGAAATGAGAGTAACTGAAATGTGATTTGATGACTAAAATGCATAAGTAGTGAGGTTAACTATGTTGCTGGAGTTTTACAATAAAAAAAAAAAAAAATTATATATACAGTATATATATATAAAATAAACAATTAACATAACAGTAAAGTTGAACTTTCTCCAGTTTTATAGTAAAATATCTATATTTCCATCTAACATTAAGATACATTTACTTGAGAAGCATAATTGGGTGATCTATTAAGCATGAGAGGGTGAACCAACTTTAGGGTAAGGATAAGTAACCTAATGTAAGTGTAATTCAGGGGAGGTTCTAAACCCTTTTTAGGTGGGTTTCACATGATGATTTTCAATGATTGCATTGTGCGTGATTGGTTATAATGCTTAATGCTGAAACACTAATGGATATAAATATGGGGCAACCTGAGCTGATCTTAATTCAATGCCGCAGTCTACACTTTTCATTCATTTTCACTTTATTCACAGCAGATGTAATAGATTTATTTTAATTGTGCAGGTGCATTTTTGTCCAATTGAGTAGCATTATTGCCCCAAGTCCACATGGCCAGGGTAGCCAGGGCTCGCCTTGAGACTTATCTTATTTTTAAGAAAACAGTTATTTTAAATCATAATAATATTTCACAATAACTTTTTACTGTATTTTTTATTAAATAAATGGCGAGCATAAGAGATTCCAGTGTTCAAAAACATCAAAAAAATCATGCTAAACCGAAGCTTTTGAATGGTAGTGTAAAAGACTACAGAACTGTTTTAACTGATGTTCTTCACTATTGCCCTAGACATACTTTTTGTTGTTGTTGTTGTTGTTTGTTTTTTTAACTTAAGAATGAACCTCACCCGTTTTTATTGTTTAAATAGAAAAAAAGAGTTAATGTTGTAGGCCTTATATTCTAGAGCTTTGATTTCTCATCAAAAGACTGTGAAGGTGCCATGTAAGATACCATGTAATATCTATTATCAAACCCATTAGCAGCTCATATAGAAGATTTTGTGTCATAAGAACTGCTTTTCCCATCACCGAGTTGAAAACATTATGGACATTGTGTTATGAAATTTTATAAATGCAATCTTTGTTTTGTGGTAGCATTTTGCCATAGATTAGTGTTGAAAAATGATAGGGAGTGTTATGCTCGTATCAATTTATAAGATCAATTTGACACAGCTAAATAGTTTTAGTTCTTATTGCCTGACATTACTGAGAAACTCTACATGACTTTGAACACTGCCCTTTGAGAGGAGTTGGTAATAAAATTTGATGAAGGAGCCCTGCAGGAGAAAGCGGGGGATCATTTGTGACTTTGATGACACTGTCCTTATATAGTGGAGTAATCTCTACTGAAAACAGTGTATTATCAATGCATATGCCTCATTTAATGATTTAATCATATCATGAGAAGATCTTTGTACCTGGTTAGGATAAATTATCTCTGTTTTAAACTTTAAAATATTTATTCATTTATTTTATTTGACTCAAAGACAGCATAGTTTCAGCTTAATCATTTCAACATTGACATGGAGTGTTATATTTAACGCTATGTGAACAGTCAAGTGCTTGTTGCTACTGTGAGTCAGAATGAGTCAGAAGGGACAGAAATGTCTCGGGGAAAGAGAATGAGTCTGGGTGTTATAATAATGCTGGTTCTTACTCTTGTGTGACTGTGGTAGGGTTCGGCGGACCGTCAGGACTCAGGGGCCACTGAGGAGAAGGAGAAGAATGCCCAAGTCCAGCTGGACAAGGCCAAGGTAGATTGCAACTCCATTATTCTCTCAGCTGCCCATTCCTGCTACCAGTGACGGTGGCAACAAGGACCGAAATATATCACAGTTTTAGATGTGCTCATACATTTTACATTGCTCTTTTTCCCCTGTCAAAGTAACAAGGAAGCTGTGTCAAAAAGCTAATCACCAAATGCCTGTGTTTAAACAGCACATCAGTGTTAAATCTTATACTCTACAAAATCAAGGCTCTATATGCAAATGACAAACAATAGCTACAGTTACCTTTTCTTCTGTTCTTTTATACAGTCCAAAAACAGATAAGAAGCACTGTGGCAAACCATGAATGAGCAACAAACAACAAACACTTTGTGTTTTATCATCTGCTCTTTACAGAGTCCAGTTTTGCTCAGCTTTTAAAAACTGAATGAAACCCTTATAACTGCGTCAGTGAGCTCTCTGAGGTCCTTTCAAAATTAAGGTACGGAGTAGACAGGATCATGTCCTGCTTTAGTCCACAATCTCTATCTCCCACAGAGAATCACCTTTAAAAACCAGGCTATAAGCAGCTAGACTGCTATAGTGTTGACATTTGACTTTCTTTTAATTAAATACCAAATTATAATACGATAAATTAATTAAACAAAGTGATTTTTTTTAAGTCAGTAAAAGATAATGGTATCACTTTGTTTTAATGCTCTTGCAATCCTTTATTATTATTTTTAAATGTATATCAGGTTTTCTTAAAAATCTATCTAACTAAAAAGCATGGGAATGTGATTATTTTGCCCCATTTAAACATGAATGTAATATCAAATATCAAAACTGTTTTTACATGAGTGGATTAAAAACAGTATAAACATTATTTTACAGAATTTTATAAATGACTTTTTTTTATGGTAGGGACTTTGCAATTGACCAGTGTTGAAAAATTATAGGGAGTATTATGCTTATCCATTCTGAACCATTTTTTTCATTTGACTTTTGACTTATTGATTAGAAACAAAAAGATTACAGTATTTTAAAATATGGAGACTTGGAGGATTTTTTTTTAAAAGAAAATAATTAATACTTTGTAATATACAGTAAGTCTTAGTAAGGCCAATAGACAGCATTACCCTTTTCTGGGCTGATATGGAGCTCTTTTAGAATGAATTTGTGCATTGCAATGGGTTTGAAGGTAAATGAATGAAAGCTATTATTAGTAACTTGCCTGGGGCAGTGCAGCACATGTGCCATTGCTCAAATCACCAGTGTTTTCTGTTCCAGCATGCTGGTCTGTCTGCTGCCTTTAACTTATACACAACCTCATGGACACATTTACAAATAAAATGGTAGAGCTGCACTACACATGGAGATTTTGTTTACATATAGTTACTAGAAACATACTGTTGCAGTTCTTGCTCACAAAGGATTATGATGCATTCAGTGTATTTTTATTTAATTATGTTTCAATCTTTCCTTTTTGTTGCGATTATTCAGTTTAAGCCTGTTGCTTTCGCCGTGCGCACAAACTTCACCTACACTCCTGCAGATGATGACAACGTCCCTATACCAGGCCATGGGGTTTCTTTTGAAGCTAAAGACTTCCTGCATATTAAAGAGGTCAGTGTATTCCCTGATCACCTGCACGATCATCACACTGAAGTAAATCAAAGTAATGTCAATATAGTCGATGAAGATGGTTTTTAAATCTAAAATTTTTTGTTGTTTTTGTTGTTGGTTACAGAAATTTAATAATGACTGGTGGATTGGACGGCCTGTAAAGGAAGGGGGAGAGGTTGGTTTTATCCCCAGCCCGGTGAACCTGGAGACAATTCTGATCAGAAGAGAGGTGCAGGCCAGGAAGGCTGCCAAAGCACTGGCCAAGTAAACAAATCTCATTAAAAATGCAGTGTGGAGTCTTCATTTTGTTATCTTTGTGTTCTTATTGCATGGATGAATCAGCTGTTTAAATGTGCATATACTGCGCCAACACTCATTGTGTACAAAATGCTTTTTTTCTCCTTACAGTAAAGCGGCTAGTGTTGCCAAAGATGATATGAATGCAAAGAAAGCAGCTCCACCACCAACAGGTGCGCTGACACTTCATGTACATTATTTACATTAGCATGTAGGTTTCCCTTTGTAATTGATAATTCTTTATTTGTTATTATCCACTTATCTAGACAAAAAGTATGTATGTGGAACATAAATAGTTATAATTTGGCATAAAATGTCTTATTTTAAATATAAATTAATATTTGTATCCTTTAGTTCAGCAAGTGAAGAAGAAATCGGTGAGCAAATGCATAATGCTGTGATTAAGACCACATCACACACATTTATTTTTATATTCATATATTGCCTGTTTGTTGAAGCATATTTTCACTCAGTTTCTTTGACTGCAGGGAGAGCAGCTGGCTGCATATGATGTTGTGCCTTCCATGCGTCCCGTGGTACTCATGGGGCCTTCGCTCAAGGGCTATGAGGTGAGGGCCATTGCCTCATGTCTCCATTAAGTGCAATGTTTAGGCATTCACTGTCCAAACTCTCTGAGGATCTTTGCTTCAAAGGAGCCAGTGGCTCAGAATACATATGATAATATATTACTCTTAGAATAAAACATGAAAAGTACTATTCTTATTTTAATACATTGTTTGTAATGTGTCTTATAGCCCAACCTGAGGATTAAATTCTAAATTGTTCTCTTATGCCACACTTGTGATGCACAAATATGTAGTGCCCTCTATTGTACATAACGGAAACTACACTTTTATGAAGTACTATTATTGAGTTGCGTGTTTTCTACCTTTTATTTCAATTTACAGGTTACAGACATGATGCAAAAAGCTCTCTTTGATTTTTTAAAACACAGATTTGAAGGAAGGTATGGTGCACATGATTAAGGAGTTAATGGACTGTTGACTCATTTCAAAGGAATATTTACTATAACAATGGTTGTGTGTAGACAAAAAGAGTATTGTGACTTTTCATATGTAAATCCTTTGCTAGAATTACAATCACCCGGGTGACAGCAGATATTGCACTTGCCAAGCGATCGATCCTCAACAACCCCAGCAAGCACGCCATAATGGACCGCTCCAACACCCGTTCCAGTTTAGGTAATCACTACTTGCTGTTTTCTTCATGTTTTTCTGTCTGTATGTCATTCCATACAAAGTACACAATATATTATAAATGTATTGGCTTGAAATAATAAATAAACAATTTAATGCAGAATCAGAGAGAAAGAATGTATTGGTTGTTGCACCCAAACATATTAATATAGGCTACTTATGTATTAATAAAGGAAATTAATAATTAACTATTTAACATTGGGATAACAGAGCCTGATCCTGCACTGCAAAAATAAATTATTAATATGAACTTTTGTCTCAATTTTGTTTAATACATTTACTTAAGAAGGTAGACTGAATACATAAACAAGTTATTTGGTTTGATAGATTTTTTCATAATTGTTTAAAAATAAGACATAAATACTGATTAATAAAACCATTTTTTTTTTCTGAAAAAAAAAGGAAAAAAATATCCCACTTACAGAGAAACTCCCACTGCTTTTAAATTGTATCTCTCACAGCACTAACAGTATATTTTGATTGTAATTATTAAATGGCTGTTTATCATTAGTGGATGTGTTTTCTCACCAAGTGTGGATCTGAGGTGTGTAGCTCACTTTGTTAAGGAGATCTGTTTTCTCCACTCTGTCCCACACATTGCTCTCTTTCCTCAGATGCCGTGGGTATGTATTACAGCAGTAGCCTGTCTCTGTTCCCCAACTCACTCCTGTTGGTGTCACCAGAACTACTTTACCTCTTAGAGAACACTATAAGTGTCAAAGTGCCCTGCTACTTTTAGTGAAGGTCACTGCTTTCTAAAAGCTTCGGCTTGTGTAAACCACAAAATCTCCATTGACCTTCCTAATTTATACATCAATTTATTGGTCAAACAAATGCAAGCCAAAGTATTTAGTGCGTATGTAAGAGTGAGTTATGTGCTGCTTAATCAGTAAAGAAAAAAAAATTATATATATAGAAATAAGATATGTAATTAAGTAAGATAATAAGAATAGTTTTTCTCTTGACAAAATAAAACTATTTCCTAATGCAGTGAGAACAAAAGAGTGTTTTGATATTTTAACTTGAAAACAGTGTAAAACCACTGAAAATGATTTTTTTTTTTTTTTTGACCGTGTCTTGTGATTTGTGAAAGATAAGTTTTAAAGAGCAAGTTTTAAACCATTGTTCTGCTGCATCCTGTGGACGAGGAACCGTTCTGTCAGCATATTTTGATCATTTCTGTTTTCATTGACATATTGCATGACCTGTGTATGGAATGCATTTAGTTTTGAAGATGGGGCTTTCACTTTTATACACCCTTTTATATATATATATCATGAAAGTGGAAGAAATGTTTCATCTTTATCTTTTTTGATAATCTTCCTACATATACTCAAGGAGTTTGACATAAACAGCTTCCCATTACATTTGAAGTGCTTTTGGCTACACTTCAGCAGATTTGTACTTTGACAGCATCATATTTTTGAAGATGTCATTTATAAGGATTTTTGGTTGACTAGTCTCATTTATTTCTTAATCTGCCCCTACAGCTCAAATCCAAGGAGAGGTTGAGAGGATTTTTGAGTTAGCACGCAGTCTACAGCTTGTGGTTCTTGATGCCGACACCATTAACCACCCTCTCCAACTAAGCAAGACCTCCTTGGCCCCGATCCTGGTGTATGTCAAGATTTCATCACCCAAGGTCAGAAACTCTGTTCAGCTTGCAAACATTCTTTCAATAGTCATTTGTTTACTGATGAAACAAACATTATACATTACTTTTCAAAAGTTTGGGCTTGTAAGATTTTTAATTGTTTAAAAAAAAAAAAAAAAAAATCTTATGCTCACAAAAATGTGTATTTAAAAATACAATAATATTATGAAAATACGTTTTTGGTATAAGTTGTTTTCTATTTTAATATATTTTAAAAGGTACAGTAATTGTAAAATGTCATATTCCTGTGATGGCAAAGCTGGATATTCAGAAGCCATTGATCCAGTCTTCAGTGTAACATGATCCTTCAGAAATCATTCTAATATTTGATTTTCTGCTCAAGAAACATTTTTCATTATTATCAATTTTGAAAACAATTATGATACTTATGAAACCATGACACATTTTTATGGATTCTTTGATGAATTAAATGTTCAGTAAATGCATTTTTACGAAATAGTAATCTTTTTATTTTAATTTTAAATGTATTTACTGTGACTTTTGATCAATTAGTATGATCTGTGTTTTTGTTTTTTCATTTAAATTATGTTTTTAATAATGCACATTGTTCATTTAATTTGCATAAATGGTTTTTTGTTACCATAGCTTTTCAATTAAAATCTTATAATCTACATTCTGCAAAATTAACCTTAAAGCAATTTTTTTTATGTTTTGTAAGAGGTACATTTCAAAACAGGGCTTATTCAGTGTTGAGAATTATGTTTAACACTTAGTCATCAGTTAAATAGCTATTTAGTCATCAGAAGGAAATGAATTCAGCTTTCATTTAGTATGTTAACCAGTTCCAGCTGCTCTGTGCCAATTCCCTAGTTTGGAAAAATATTAAAAGAATCATTTGCTGGTATGCTCAAGTATACCATATATTATAGATGGTATAAAAATTGCCACTAGGAGGCAGAAACAAGATTAATTCTGTCAGCACAGCGATATCTGATGTGGTAAACTTGTTTGATAAACTTTTCTAATAACCACAAATATCTTTTAAAGTGCACTACAGTACATCATTCAAAATGATATATATCTGTCATATCAATAAGATCTATCTGTCTGTCACTGGGCTACACAAAGCATGGTTTCATTTACTGCCCAGAAGCTTTTGAATGTGCAGCCATTACATTTACATAGGAAATGCTTGTTTGAGAGAAGACTGGTTGCACAAAAACACTAACCTTTCTCTTGTGATCCAACATGACCTAACATTCACTGTTCTTTCACCCCATGTGCCTCCCACTCATCCTTCCTGTGCCTTTTTCCTTCCTCTTTTCATCTGCTGTTCAGGTTCTGACAAGACTGATAAAGACCAGGGGCAAATCTCAGACTAAACATTTGAATGTTCAGATGGTGGCCGCCGACAAACTGGCCCAGTGTCCTAATGTAAGTGTACTTAAACAAACATGTGTATGTTTGTTTATGTAACATATACATATATGTAACATATACTAAAGATATTTAAATGTTTTTTGTATGATTGCAGATGACCCTTTACTAAAAATCTGCCTCTATTAAAGGAATAGTTCACCCAAAAGTGTACAGAAAATTTACTCAGACCATCCAAGATATAGATGAGTTTGTTCATTCATCAGAACAGATTTGGAGAAATTTAGCCTTAGCCTATATCACTTGCTCACCAATGGATCCTCTGCAGTGAATGGGTGCCATCAGAATGTAGAATCAGAGTCTAAACAGCTGATTAAAGCGTCACAAAAATACACAAGTAAACCACCAAACTTATGTTTTTCAGTTAACATCTTCTGAGCTGAAAAGCTGCCTCTTTGTTATAAATAAATATATCAAGACTTTTTTAACCGTTAATATTGCTTTTTTCCAGTAAAAACAAATTTATGTCATCTCGCCTGAATAAGAAGAGCAATATGTATAGATCAAGCACATTTTATAATACAAAAAAAAAAAAGCAAAACAGTTCTAAACCATGTCAGTGGATTTTGATGTGAGGGGACATCAGGGGATAGATTTTTCACTGGAGGCAGTGATATTATAGATAGAGGTTTCGTATCAATCCACTGGAGATGTAATGCTACATTTCTCAGAATTTTGTTCTGATGAAGAATCAAATTTCACTACATCTTGGAAGGACTGAGGGCAAGTAAATTATTAGAAAAAAAACTCAGTGAACTATTCCTATATCTTTACAGAACATCCCATTGCAATGAATCATACATTTTATGATAAGCTCTATTTTCATGTGGAGTGGTTAATTAAATTTTAAGGCATAATGGTCAATTAATCATGATACAAAATGTAACCTTGTTATGCACTTGATATATAACATCTGATAAACTTAGAGTCTGTTTCTTTAGAAATTTTGGACCTCTTTGGTGGCCTCCTTTGAACACTACCATTATTTCTAATTCAAGCCTAGCTGGAGGGCCTAATCACAAACTGTTTTTGTGTGATTATCAAGAGACTGTTATTTTTATACTGTTATGATGTTGCGAGACACCCAAGGCCGTAGTTGACATAGATTAGCCTCCAAGCATTATCATGTGTTATGTGCTTAATTTCACTGTCACTTATGCTTACCCTTTATTGTGACATCACTATTGGTCTCTCTCATAGGAGCTGTTCGATGTCATCTTAGATGAGAACCAGCTGACAGATGCCTGTGAACACATTGCTGATTATCTGGAGGCCTACTGGAGAGCCACACACCCTCCTGAAATGGAGCCTTCCAACCCCATGCTGGAGAAACTGGCAGAAAACACACTCCCCACCAGCCCCACACCTGCTAAGGTACTATACACACTGAGAAAAACAGGAGATGAATTACTCAAACATATGCAGACAGTCTGTGGATTTTTAGGAGTGAACCTAAACAAGTCAAGAAATGCTCTTTAGTAATGTGTTTTCTGATTGGATGCATAACTAAAAAAATTCACCCCATGAATGTGTATAAAATAAACACTTTTCACACACTCAGTTTAATTTGTCAAAAGACAGTGATCAATAGTAAATACACTCTATTCGTCAATATGTTTGGGGTTGGTAAGATTTGTAAATGTTTTTGAATCACTAAGACAACATTTGTTTTGGTCAAAATTACAGTATTTAGACAGTTATGTTGTGAAATATTATTACTATTTAAATAACTGTTTTCTATTTTAATATAGTTTAAAATGTAATGCATTCCTTTGATGGCAAAGCTGAATATTCATCAACCATTACTTCAGTCTTCAGTGCAACATGATTCTTCAAAAGTCATTCTAATATGCTGATTTGCTGCTCAAGAAACATTTCTTATGATAATCAATATTAAAAATCAGACGGATGGCTTAATACTTATGTGGAAATTTTAATACATTTTTTTCCCTCAATTTATTTTAAAGAAATGAAAGTTCAAAAGGACAGCATTTTGTAATGAGGGTGAGGCAGAGGCTGTGTTAGAATCCATTTGCGGAAATTTAATGAGCAAATAGTTTAACAATTCAAAATGTGGGGCAGAAATCAGAGTTGTGGTCACAGGCCAAGAAGTCAAAATCATAGTAATCAGTTCAACCAGCAAACAAGTATGAAGGAAGCTAGTACTGGCACTCGACCAGGACGTCCCCATGGTCGTGGGGCTGGACAGTCAGGTCTGGCTCAATGGAAGTCTTCGATAAATTATGGATCCAGGATGTCAGGGGCGGCTACCCATGATCTTTCCTTAGGTCCATAGCCCTCCCAGTCCACCAGATATTGGAGCTGACCCCCTCGTTGTCTTGAGTCCAGCAACTCATTCACCTTGAATGCTGGTGATCCATCTATATCCAGCGTTGGTGGTTGCTCTTGGTTCTCAGAATTGGGGTCATCATCCAGGTGGACCGGTTTAATGAGCGAGACATGGAAGGAGGGAGAAATACGGTAGTTAGTCGGAATACCTGGGGCTGAGCTTCCTGCTCGGTAGCCACAGCTTGAGCTCCCCCATAGAAAGCCAGACCCATTGTCCTGGTTGGTAGCGAGAGGACATCGTCTGTTGGCCTGGAACTCTAGTGTTTTGACGGCTCTTTGTAGAAGGACATGGGCACTGTCTCACACCCTCTCACTGCGTCTGATCCAGTCACCGACTGCAGGTACAGATGAGGGTTCACCTGACTACAGGAACAAGGGGGTTGTTATCCCAACATGCATTGGAAAGGGGTCCTGCCAGTGGAGGAATGAGCTAGGGAGTTTTGAGCATACTCAGCCCATGGAAGTAATCCTGTCCACGGTTCTATTCACAATTACAATAAGTTCTGAGATACCTTCCAATCTCCTGGTTCAACCTTTGCACTTTGCCATTTGACTGGACGTGGATGTGGAAATTGGGTTCCTCTGTCAGAAACAATATCCTCAGGCAAACCATAGACTCTGAAAACATGGTGGAATAGGGCTTGTGCTGTTTCCATGGCTGTGGGGAGACCTTTGAGAGGGATCAAACGAAATGCTTAGAGAAGTGATCAATAATTACTCGTATGGTGGTGAAACAATTGGAGAGTGGCATGTCTGTGACAAAGTCTATGGACAAGTGAGACCAAAGACGTTGAGGAATCCTTGGGAGTCTTGGATCAAGCGCAATTTGGCAGGTCTTGAGATAGGTTACCACATCTCTGGTCATCAATGGCCACCAGACACAGTTCTGTAATAGGCGGCAGTTGTGAGAAATTCCAGGATGTCCTGAGCTCAGAAAGGTATGGATCCATTGCATGACTTGGAGACATAAACCTTGAGGCACAAAATGTTTGTTTTGGGGACTGTTTGCTGGTGGGCTCATTGAATCTCTTCCATAATGTCCCAGGTTACTGGAGCATTGATAACAGATGGTGGAAGGATAGATTCAGGTGTGACATTGTCTGTTGAAGGATCGAGACATCTGGATAGAGCATAAGCCTTACTGTTCTTGCTGCCAGGTCTGTATGTGACAGTAAACTGGAAACAGGTGAAGAATAAAGACCAACAAGCTTGACTGGGATTCAGGTGTTTGGCACTCTTGATGTATTCCAGGTTTTTATGATCTGTGATGAATTGGAATGGATTCACTCAAGTCAATGCCTCCACTCTTCTATGACTGCCTTCATGGATAGAAGTTCTTTGTTACCTACATCATAGTTACACACAGCAGAAGTTAGTTTTCTTGAGAAGAATGTGTAAGGGTAGAGGTTTCCTGGTTGAACATGATGCTGGGAATGAACGGCTCCGATCCCGCAATCAGATGCATCAACTTCTAACACAAAGGGAAGGTTAGGATCAGGATGCTTAAGAATCGGCGCAGTGGAAATACTGTTCTTGAGTTTGGTGAAAGCTTGGGGAGCTTCTTCAGTCCATTTGAGTTTTGATGGCTTGCCTTTTAGCAGTGACAAATGTAGTTATGAATGAAGCATCTGTAGACATTTATTTGAAATATAAATCTTTTGTAAATGTATTTAATGTCACTATATAAATTTAATAAAATAAATATAGTAATTTATTTTGTAAAACAAAACAAAAAAGTCTCCTTAGACCTTTGAACAGTGATATACATATAATCATTAAATCATTTCATTTCCATTCAAGTGTCATTTCCACCACATCTCACATTATTCCCATATCATATTTCATCTCAGATATGCTTCACTGACAATTTTGTTTTATTAGTAACCAAGCAGACTAAATTTTCTGTATTATTTTCTCATTAATGTCTCTTATAACTTCAGTTTAGCCCGATTTCTAACAGATTTTATTAGTTTATGTTTACTAGTGTGTTCTGTTCTTTTGTAAAAGTCTGCTTTGACTGCTTTGAAACATCTGCAGGCTCCATAAAGTCTGAAATTTAGCTTAGTGCTGTGTCATTCTGTGACATTTTCCATTTCTCCCCCAACTCTTACTAAACTTTCTTGGACATTTAAAGAAGACTTGAGCTTTAAGGACCTTTGCTGAGTGAGATGGTGGTCTCTGAGGTAAAATTCCTATAGTGCCAGCACCTACTAGTTTGTACTTCCTAGTGTCCATAGTATTAGTAATAGCCTATTTTAGGTGTTGTAAGTAAACTTTATTATAGGGCCATTTTTGTAGTTTAATGTCTTTGCACAAGACTAAACAAGCAATTGCTTTCTTTTATTTTTATTATTATTACATTACTTAGGGATATGCTAAACTAAATATTTCGATAATCAACTAGTCAGTGGTGATATCTGAATAATTAAAGTACGATTTGCTTGTTTCTTTTCTGGTGGAGATGCCTCTGCAGAATCATGGGTAATTAAGGTTTTTACCAGGATTTTTGCAGTTAATTATGATTATTAAAAAAAATAAGAAATAATCAGGGCTTATGACTTCAAGAAAAGCATATTCTATTAATTAACAAACTTATAGTTCACAGGAGGTCTGCCTTTTAAAGGTTTACAAGTAAACCAAATGTTTTTTTTTTTTTTTACTTCTGGAGCCCAGATGCTGCACATTATTTTTGGTTTGCTTCTATTCCAAATAAATCTTCAATGCTAAGAGACATAGTCTAGAAGCCACAAAATTCTAATATTCATGTCATATATCTCTTATACAGGATGAACAGAAAAGCAAGAAGTCGGTTGCTACCAAGAGAAAAGGATCTCAAGAGCACCAACAGGAGCATCTTCCCCAGGCTCATGAGACGAGAGAGGAGGAGGAGGAGGAGGAGGAAGAAGAGGAGGTGCAGGAGGAGGCCGAGGAGGAGGAGAGACTTCTTCGTAGTGAGCCAAAGAGACATAGCAATCGTCATCACCACCATCATCATCATCACCACCATCGCTCCAGCACCAGCCGACCGACAGAGCCCCACAACAAACACCAGCAGCAAGTGCACCACCAACGGCCCGCTGACATGGAGCTGCTTCCTGCTAAAGACATTTCATATACAGAGTCCGGAGCAGGCGCACGCTCCCGGTTGAGGGCGACCCAGACCAAACCGAGGTCTACCACAACAGGACTACAACTCAAAAGGACCATAACCATCACCATCACCACCGGCATCACCACCGCCGCGGGACCACAGACGTTCAACCGGATTATTCCCATCTCGAGCAGCAGGACTACGAACTGGAGCACAATGAGCACAACAGGCAACAGAGACAGTCGAGCCAGCTGCGCTCGCACAAACAACCGCACCACTATGCTCACTCACACCACAGTCACTACCAGGGACGGGAGCGGGACGGGGAGATGAACAGGTGTGTAGGGACAGAGGAGTGGACGGAAGACATGTACATTCATCGCTGAGATGGTCATTGTTATAATGCTGCTATGTGAAATGCTGGATACGTGTACTCAGGACAACATGGTTTCTTCTTCTTTATCCATTCTGCTGCATCATTGCCTGTTCTGGTCAGCGTCTAATTTTCTTGATTTTGAGTTATATCCATATAATTCTGTGTTCCTCTGGGTTTATATTCTTCTCCTACCATCAGGGCCATGACTACTTCATTTTTAAATGATTTTAGCATATTGGTCCTGGCATTCATCTCTGTTTGTTACTGTCCCTGTTTCATGATATGTACATATGCAATCTGGTTATGTTTTATATTGCGATGCGCTTAGTCTTACCAATCTTTATTTGTAGCCCTTGAGAAAGATAACACATTTTTTTTTCTGATTTTTTTATTTAAGTCTTTTGTGGAACATGCTGCTACACCCAGTGTTAGATATGAAAATATTAAGAATATACTGTAATAAGGGACTAGTCACTCAGATATTTTAAAGGTGACCTATTATGCCCCTTTCTACAATATGTAATATAAGTGTCAGGTGCCAGAATGTGTCTGAAGTTTCAGCTCAAAATACTCCACAGGTTATTTATTATATAATTAAAAAATGCCTATTCTTAGAGGAAGCAAAAACACTGTTTTCGTGCATGTGTCTTTAAATGCAAATGAGCTGCTGCTCCACACCCCTTTTTTAAGAGCAGGGCTGCGCCTTTACAGCTCATACGTCAGATACTCTGATAAAAAATAAAAATAAACTTCTGTTTGTTGTGATTATCATGTCTATCGTGCTGAAATCCTGCGTTTTAAAGCCTTATTTGTTTTAACTTCTCATAGAGTGTTTTCTGAGCGCAACACATCCAAAGCATTTGCACAGAAAGCACCTGTCACATGGCATGTGAGTAAGTTAAAGTCTGCATGAAATCAAATGACTTTTTTACTTTACTAGCACACATTGCAAATCTTGATGTCAACAATTTATCCGTGCAAGTTAATCCGCTGACATTTTCTTTTTTTTTTT
>NW_020524099.1:0-38787 GCF_003368295.1 Carassius auratus | reverse complement strand
AAAATGCACATATCATTCCAAGGGCATTTTGGGAATCTCATTTAAGTAAAGTCTGCTTAAATGAAACAGTTATTCACTTTTGGTTATGTTTGTCTCATGGTTACACTTCTGTTAAGTTTTACTTTTCTCAGTGTAATTTTGACAGATTTGTGAATATCTGTTTCTTCATGAACGATGTTTACTGTTAAGATTTATTTTAAAAAGATATTTATGAATAAGTATTATACAGAAAGGGTTGCAAAAATACATGATGTATTGAATATATGAAGTAATAAATGGTATATTATATTTCCGTTTTTGTCATTTTTGTTTTGAGTTATCTTTTTGGAGACCTGAGCAGCCATTGGGATTGTGGTATGAAAACTAACACCTTATAAAGGCTACAATATATTCTGCTTTTTGGGATATGGTTTGCTTCCAACTGCAGACATCTACAGTTTAGTATGGTACAGAAAACTGTATCTGCAGTAGTGTCAAACTTAAATACTAAAAACAATATTTGTTAACAATATGCTGTTGTAAGCTATCTCCTCTTATTCTAAAAATATATTCTACATGTATCGGGATGTACAAATTTAAAACCAACGATTACGGTTTTCATACATAATTTGAAATGATTAGAAAAGATTTGTCTTTTTATTAATATTTTTTTTAATTTCCATTCCAGGTTACTGGTCTACTTTTGAACAGCAATTCACTTGTTGCTTGGGCAGATGAATCTCCATTTTGTTATTTTATTTTTTATTTTTTTATGTAAAGTCCTTAGATACTTTAGCCTTGATCCTTTGATTGCCTGTTAATAATTTCTTAATGTTCTGTGTTCTGAATTCTCATCTGTAGTTTTGTTGTTGTTGTTGTTGGACTGTGCTTTGTTAGTGGATTGTCTCAATGAGCCCTGCATATGTGATACTCTCCAGTTCTCATTTTCTGTACGGTTTGCATTTCCTGACAATTTCCTTCAACAGATTCCCTCCCGTCGCATGTCATGTCCGTCATGGAATGAGACTGCATGCCCTACATTCGACCATGACCTCCGATAACTAATTCTGTGTTTATTTGTCTTTCTTTTCCCATTTTGTTCTCTATTTGCACACTGTTTTATCTTCTCTGCCTGTTCTAACACCATCAAACAAAAACCCGCCAAAAACAATCCCGATTTTAACTAATTGAAAATACGTCCAAATCTAACTGAAACTTTGGCTCCTCCTTCGTCCATCATCCTCTCCGGCTTCTAAAAGGCATATTACAGGAGACAAGACCTGGCGGTGGACCGGGACAGTTGGGACCTGCAGCGGGAAGTGGTACGACAGCGCTCCTTGCGCTCCCACAAGCGGCTCCACAGCATCCCGGAAGTTGCCGAGGAGGAACCCGACACCGGGGTGGAGGTCATGGGTCAGCGTCTGCGTTTCGAGGAAGCCTGTCCAGGCACTCCTTGCAGGAGCCCACGGCCCTACCAACGGATTCACGGCAGCCGAACCACCTCTCCCCTAGCAAGAGCATCCGCAGGCTGCAGAGGCAGCGCTCCTCTCCGCGCTACAGCTCCATAGAGGACCGGCCATCGTGCTGGAGCAGCAGCAGTAGCAGGCAGAACACCAAGAGCCCGGACAGTGGACTAGACTGCGGGAGTGAGGAGGAGGGCTCGCTTGGCTACGTGGAAGCTACCACTCGTACACGGGGGGCAGCCCGCTGCGGGTGGGTTCTGGCCCCAACATGCGGGTGATCCACAGCGAGGGACCTGTGGAGAGACGTGCTCTGGCTGCTGGCAGGAAAAGGACACTGACCCGGCAGTGCAGCGTGGAGGAGGATATCCTGGATTCCATTCCAGAGACGAGGAGCATGCGGGAGTCATACCACCATTACCACTATCATCCGCACCATCACCGTCCCCAACGCAGGTTCCAGAGCGAGGGCAGGCTGAGCGAGGTTGGCAGGACCTATCACAGGGACATTAGGGCCTACTCTGTGGCCAGACTCAACAGGGCAATGGATGAACCCCTGGTGTGTGTCTCCTACCCCTCCTGTCACCCTTCCGTCCTCTTCTCATCTACCAACTGCTTGTGTTCTCATCGACAATCGATTAAACCATTCTTCTGTTCATGGTGTTCCACCCAGTCTGTCATTGGTTTATTTGGTTTGTTCTTCTTGTTTAGCCTTTTGTTTGGTCTATTTTTGCTAGATGTTGCTTATGTTATTGTTTGATTTCACCTTTTGATATTACTCTTGTTTTGGGGGGAGTTTAGCTTGTATGATCTTTCTTGACTTTCTTGATTTGGTTTAGATCTCATTGTGACTTTGTTTGATTTCCTAGAGTGTCAAGTGAAATTTTTGGATGTGTAGATTTGTTTTGATTACCTAAAGGCCATTTCTGAGTGTTTCTTGTTTCTGTTGTAAGAAGAGTCACAAATCAAATGACAATTTTTCCACAGTCCTCCAACTTATACTTTAGAGTCCAACCTAGAAGTTCCTAGTTATTCAACACTGCTCCTGGAGAACTACTATTTTTCAAAGTTTAGCTCCAAACCTAATCATCTAAACCAGTTAATCTGGGTTCTGAAGATCAACTTGAAAACGTGCAGGGAGGTGTGGAAATAAACTTTGCAGGATAGTGGGTCTCCGAGAGCAAGGTTGGAGACCTGGTTTAGAGCAATGTTTCCAAACCCTGTTCTTGGTGGGACCCCATTAGTACACATTTTGGATGTCTCCCTTATTTAACCCATCCAGTTTAGGACTTGGAGGTCTCCACTAGGTGTCTTTTTAAGTCTCTACTAATGAACTGATGAGTTAATTTAGATGTGTTTGATTGGGAAGAGTTCAAAAATTTGTAGTATTGGGGTGCCTCTAGGAACAGGGTTGGGAAACACTGGTTTAGAGTTGTTTATGGGAAGCTTGAAACACCAAAGGAATGACGAATTTGTATATTTAACAGTGCAGTATGGACTGAAGTTATTCAAATAAATGAACAATGTTTTGCCACTGATTGGAACGGTCAAGCTTGTTTATTTGGGCTTGAACAGATAACTCACCTCACTTATCTGGATTGAGCAGCACAGATGCATACTTTTTTGGTGGGTTTTGCTTCCCATCATTGTTTTCTTCTAATACCTGTTCATACAGTCCTGTAAATCATCAAGAAAATTCCAGGGAAATCTCCCAGGATGTCTGTGGTGGTTAATGTCCTGACTACTATCGTATACAGATTTGCAGCATGCTATATACCTGCACTGACAGTTTTATATACTCAAGACATTACATTAAGTGTAGGCAGACCATAATGTAGAATGATATGAATCAGAAAGCTCATATCACAAACTAAATTCAAAACTTTCCCATACGAACAAGAGGAGCAGAACAAAAACCAAAATGGTCTTTAGCTAAGCATCTGATTTCTGCCAAAACCCTGCTCATGTTGTTGTCAGAGTTTGTTTCAATTGTTTATGTTAAATGTTTTGGCGGGTTCATCCTCCTTGTTTTGATTTCACTTGGGACTAGAATCTTGCTCTCTAAAGAAATCACTTTATTTATTTATTTCATTTTGGGGATGATGGGAATCTTTTTTTTTAATAGGATATCTATTTTTAAGGAACCACAGGCTTTGATTAACATATTAATGTTTGCTTTTGAAGATTTTAGGGAGCTCTCCCTCAACGGGACGCTCAGATCGACTGGACCATTCCGGCCATAGGACGAGTCACGGCTGTCCGCCCGCTCAGAGAAGGCCAATGACAGTTCCTTCCATTGGTTAGTGTGGTCACATGATGTTTGGACTCTCCTTCCCTTCCTTTGTAGAGACACCTATTGTGTGTTCCTCTGATTTCCTTAAATGTCATGACAGTTCTGGTGTTCTGTAAGCCCTGGGAGTCACATTTGGTTGACCTTTGAACACTCATTCTGTTTCAGATTCACTAATAATTATTTAACTGCTTTATTCTAGTGTACAATTGGTACTCCTAACAGGCCACACATTGTTGCTTAGAAAACCATCATCATGTTGAACATTGCTGTTTTACTCCAGAGCAATTCATGTCAGCTGGCTTTCAATACTGTTTTAAGATCAGTACGCCATTTCTGATGCTTTAATGCTATAGAATGGCATTTCCAATCTTAAAACACACCTTGAGAGCCCTGAAAATACCATAATCCACATCTAGCGGGGTGAGTAGAGGGGCTGTGGCTGTAATGCTCTGATTGGTGTTTCCGTAGAGATCACCGTGGAGAATAACAGTGAGGGGAGTGAAGGGAACCTCTCACATATCAAGGACGATGTTTACTATACCAATGTAGCCCACCGCAGGAAATGGGCCCCACAGCGAACAGAGCACCGATATGGTATGTGGCGTGAAAAAGAAAATCCAACAAAAATGACCAGAACAAATTTAGAACTAATATAGCACATTTTTACCAACAGTGTCTTGTTTAAAGACCCTTATTGAAATCATTACTCTTATTGAAATTATTACTTTCACTGAAATCAATGTAGGGGTTTAGTGGCTTTTAGTCCATGTTTGTGAGCTTTGAACGGCCTATTAAAACCCAGGTACTGTAAGTTTGAGTTTACTTTGAGCAAACGCATATTGAAGCGATTTAGAAATGTATAATATTATTTTATATGAATTATATATATATATATATATATATATATATAAATATATATATATATATATACATTTACTCTAAACCTACTCTGAAACTTGTGTAACAGTCAAATGCTGACAAAATAAAGTGTTGGCAAACTTTTGTCCCACCCAAACTCCCTTTTTCAATAGAAAAAAACGTCAGTTCAGAAAAAGTGAATTTTTCAGGAGATTTCATGGGGTCTTTAATTTAATAATTCTCAACTTAATGCAAGTTAAGCTCTACTGACTGTTTCTGTGACTGCTGATTATCACAGATAAAAATGTAGGTTCTTCCGTTTCTAAAAAATAGGTGTCTCACAGCAGTTCTACCTGAATAAATAGAAAGAAAGAAATATACAAAACAATGTCCAAGAAATAAGGCCACAAGACATAAACATAATAGATGAGGTTATTGTGATGGCATTGCTTTACTAAATAACGTCATGACCAATCTTTCAGTTCCTGTCATGTCCATGCTAAACCCTTAGACGTTCACAAAATAGGTTAATTATAGGGACACAAACATGTACTGTAACTACACAGAAGTTCAGCAGTAGTCTTTACATTAAAATATGGGACAGTTGTACTGCTAAAACAGCACATATATTTAGACAAAAATACAAGTTCTGCTTGTCTTTTAACCTACACATTTGCATATGTAGAAATGTAAACAAATATAAATGGGAAACATATCTCGGATAAAGTTGCTAGAGCTTTACTTGTATTGCTATCCTCAAAAAGAGCAAGAAGCTACCTTTATCTTAGAAGAATAGACATGCAGGGAATTCTCATTAACATATGAAAGACAAAGATGGATGAGGTACATTTATTAAACAATTTTTTTTCTTTTCATTTACTTTTTATGTGTATATTTTATAGTTTTAATCAAGAGGCAATTTGTCTTTATTTTACCAACAGATAACTAGGATTTGGTTAGGGTTTCGGTCTGTTTAAGGGTGATTGCTCCTTTCTTTGTGCTCATTTTGTGGTCTAAAACACCAGACAGTGTTTGTGAACCCCTCTTCTCCTCCTCTTGCTTCCCTTGTTGCCTTTTTCCTCATCATCCATCTTTTACTGAGCTTCCTGTGAGATTCTTGATTGTTTCAATTGCATGAATATCTTTCTTCTGTTGGATGTTGTATGATTGCACACCATAAGAGCATATAAGAGCATATGCCTGCTTTAATGGAGAACTATGGAAATTACTGTTATTTTAAATGCAGCTTTTGAATGTTCTATATATCCTTATCAGTGTGCATGATTCACTTATATCAGCTCCATATACACTTTGAATTAACTGGCATGGTCTACTATTTACTCCTCTCCAAGGCTTTGGTATAAGATAAGAGAAAAAAGTTTGAGATTGATAGTGGATCATCCCAGTAAAGTATTGGTAATGAGTTGCTGCATGTCTGTCCAATAATGATCTGTAGATGTTTACAGTAAAACAGCAATGTTTTTATCCTTTCCTTGTTCATTTAATATGCATGGCAGTTTCAAACATGTTCTTACTGCATTCTTCTGTTTTCAGTATGCTTGTGTATTACCCCACCGGTGTGCTGTGTGCCAAATAATTTTATTGTATAGAGAGCATGCATATGTATCAAGTGCAGTTAGCATTTTTATCAGTTTATGATGTAAATATGTAGTTTTAATATGTAGCCTCACTTAAGGAAGGAATGGCACATAATATAGTCAGATAGCAGCATACTGTATGTCATTTTCTAAATATTGTTTAGCTGTCACAGATTGATGCCTCTGAGGATATAGATTAGGTTAAGTGTGCCATTGTCTCTTTTGGGCTTTAAATGTCCTCTGGTTTCAGTGTGTAGCAGAAGCTTGCCTTCTCCTGTGTTTCAGATGGTTATGGAGGACGAGACGGGCGGTCTCCGGACTACTATGAGTCCGAGCCAGAGGACTTGTCCCGAATCTTTGTGGCCATGTTTGACTACGACCCCTTGTCAATGTCTCCGAACCCCGATGCTGCTGTAGAAGAGCTTCCCTTCAAGGAGGGCCAGATCATAAAGGTTTGATCTGAACTGACTGATGTCAAGCACTTCTCAACTGTCATTTAATTCCATAGCTTGTTTTTCGGTTCTCTCCACCTTTTCAGACTTTTTATTTCTACTCTGTAACACTTTAGAATAAGGTTCCATTAGTTAATGTTAGTTAACTACTTTCGTTGACATGAACTAAGCAAGAACAATCTTTCTACAACATTTATAAGTCTTAGTTCATGTTAATTTCAACATTTACTAATGCATTATTTAAATCAAAAGTTGTGCTTGTTAACATTAGTTAATGCACTGTGAATTACCATGAACTAACAATGTATTTTCATTAACTAACATTAACGAAGATTAATAAATACAGTAATAAATGTATTATTCATTGTTTGTTCATGTTAATTAATACATTAACTAACATTAACTAATGGAACCTTATTTTAAAGTGTTACCTTCTACTCTATTTAGGGATGCATCGATACAGATAATTATGTTTATATACTAATATACAAATTTAATTGCCAGTAGTGAAATTACTGATTATTATTTATTATTAATACACATTTTTTATATAAATGCATCAATACATCATATAATTAATATTGTTTATTACTATTTATTGTACTTTATTATAAATTTATTATGTTCATGTATATATATATATATATATAATGTTATATGTGTGTGTGTGTGTGTGTGTATGTATATATATATATATATATATATATATATATATATATATATATATATATATATATATATATATATATATATGTTATGTATATAAATATTTATATGGATTGATAAATAATTATTTTATTTTAAAAAGTACATTAATGAATTTATTAATAATGGTATACATAACTGATTAATTATATAAAATAATTTTATAAAATTATATTGTTCTATTCTTTGCACTAATTCTGTATTTCTGACGGATAAAAATAGTTGATAATTATATATTTGTGTTCAGTGTAGTTGTCATTGCCAATATTAAATAATACTGATTATTAAATTACTTTTATTGTTTCTTTACTGTATTTTATATACATGCGCGCATATGTATGTGGCTTTATAATGATTTATTTTATATAAATAATACTTTGTGCATTGCTAATTATATATTTTAAGTTCTGTTTGCTTCTCCCCTTCTCTCCTAGTCAAGCCATTGTCATACACACACACACAAATTAGATGTTTTTCTTTTTGCAGTGGCTATTTACATTTATTCAATTACTAGACACTTGATACTATAAAACATGACTTACAAATGAAAATAATACAAGCATACGTAAATAATACAACATAGAAAACATTAGAAGTAGTGCTACTGTAAAATTGAGTAGAGCAGAAATGCAGGACATTAGAGAGAGTGTAATTAAAAATGCTATGAAATGAGTTGAGTTATGGCCCTGCTGTGTTATCCAGGTGTTTGGAGAGAAGGACACAGATGGCTTCTATAGGGCAGAGATCTGTGGCCGCAGGGGGCTCATCCCCTGTAACATGGTCTCAGAGATCCAGACGGATGATGATCAAATGATGGACCAGCTGCTCAAACAGGGCTTTCTTCCTCTCAACACACCCATTGAGAAAATAGGTATGAACTAACAGGTAGTTTGTACTGAGCCCCTGCCCATCTTACCCCTCTGTGCTTCATTTTCTGACTATTCTCTTACTTTCTGAATTATTTTAGATTAACATGGTGCTAGTCTGCCAGTCCTCTACCTTTTCCATACTATTCTTTATATAACTCTTAAATTCTGTCACCACTCTGTCGTTCCAATTCTAAAGGACTTTCTTTCATCTGAGGAAAACAAAAGGAATCCTAGTGAAATGTCGAAGACGGATTATTCCTTTAAATCCTGTGCCTTCTTTACCTTCACCCCCCCCCTCTCTATTCCATTTCTTTCTTGCTTTCCTCTTTTCTCTTCAAGTAAACTGTAATAGGTTCAAAGATGGCCGTTCAGTTAATCGCAGGTCCAGGAAATCCAAGAGAGGTTTGTGCCCGCACGATTTCTCCACCAGTTTTCTCATTCAAACCCTTTTTTTACTTTTTCACTGAAGTGCCTTTTCAGAGCTCACCTCCAAGTTTCCTTTCAACAGTCGAATGTCACACAAGCATGACTACTTCTTTCTGTTCCCACTGACTCCACAATAATGCAGATTGAACAGTGGGCTCTGAAAGTCTGAAACTGCTCTTAAAATGTGTCTGTTTTGTATTTTAGAGCGTCTTGAGCTTTAAGTAAAAACAATTGACCATTCATACCGAACTCACATGAGCAGTGTCACAGATTTTTTTATTTCTTTATTTTTTTTTTTATTCCATTTTCAATTTGAAATGTTCAATAAGCTGTAGTCTCAAATTTTGGACCTCAGAGCTCATAACAGTGGACATTTAGATTCAATATTAATAACTTGTCTACTAAATATGCCTTTTGTTGTTAAAAATGATCATAGTTGGTAATATGCGAAAAAATGAGAATGAATAACATGTAAAGTTTGTTTTGATGTCATTATAACAACAAGACCTGCTGTCATTCATAAAATCATGCTCTTTTTTCACATATTTATATGTTTAATTTTAATTATCAACATTTTAATTATTAGAAAGTACCTTGGTTTCCTTATTTGTTTGCTTATTCCCTCAGAGAGGAACAAAAGGAGTGGAAGGCAGCACCCGGTGCCGACGCGGAGGATGGTGGCCCTGTATGACTATGACCCCAGAGAGAGCTCTCCTAACGTGGATGTGGAGGTACTAATGGAGTTCATTTTGTCTGGGCTTTTTCTCGCACCTACAGTTTCATCTCATAAGCTTTTGATTTTATGCTGGCTTGCCTGGATGTCTGCCTCTGTAATAGCCACCAAATTCATTTTCAGCTTATCTTCCTTGCTTTTGCGGCTACAATGTGGTTTGTATTGTTTATGTTACTGTTCATTCAGATGTCACTTGGCTGCTCCAAAGGTTAAGTTCTGGTTAAAAATAAAATTAAAGTTCTGTCATTATTTACACACTGTTATGTCATTCCAGTCCTGTATGACTTTCTTCTGTGATCTTATTATTTTAAAGTTGAAGTGTGTAAGTTCTGTGCCAAATAAAATAAAAAAATATAATCACCGTTTTCAAACATGTTTCCCAAAATTTCCCCTTTCTGTCACAGTGTTATTTTAATGTTATTTATACATTATTATAGTATTCCTTAATAATTTTTATTATTTTTTTATATTTTTGTTGTTTATTTTTATTGTAATATATATATATATATATATATATATATATATATATATATATATATATATATATATATATATATATACCAAGCCTGCTGTAAATCATTATGTGCTTCTTTTTTATATTTACTTGTGTTTAAGTGTAATCATATTTCATATATAATGGTTATGAAAACATTAACAAAAAATAAATAGCAATGAAAAAAAATTATATTTAAAAACAATTAATTAGTTGAAATGTGTGTTTCATAGTAACATCCATCAACTTTTTCCAATTCAATTCCAAATCTATAAAAAAAATAAAAAACTCACAGAACAAAAAAAGTTAGATCAGCTAATAACTTTATATTATAATTAGCATTTCCAAGTCTTTTACACCCCATTGTCACTTACTGTCACCTTTGCATTGCTGCTGGCGCACAGGCCCACTATGAGGGCAGCTTGCAGAGTGAGGAGGTGAGTGTGGAAGGAAGTAGTGAGTCTACACTCACTGAGCCTGTGCCAAATGACACTCTATTTCCTGCTGACGGAGCTCACTGCACTGCATCAGCACCTGTACTGCATGTGGTCATCTCACTTATGGGATCCAAACATCATAATGCATGTGCAATACATTTTTATTTCATAATGAATGTGTTTTTTAAAGCCTTCATAATTTGCTTGATAAATGATTCTCTAAGGAAATAAGCATAAAACGATGCTTAATATTCCATGATGGTAGTTTTAGTGTCATGCTTTAGTGAACCAGATACAAATTCCAATGTGTATTCATGTATTTATCGGATACGTTGAATCATTATAATGCTTTTATGAAGGCTTTGTGACAGGCTGTTGAGAAATCTGCTCTGCTGTAAGTGAGTGAGTTCCTATGAAAGGAATAGGGAATGGTTATTTGTGACACTGAGATCTCTGTGTGTGGAGGTTAAGTGAGGACCTGCCTTGCCCAGTGTTGGTTGATCTGTGTTTGTATTTCACAAGTCTGGTGGGTGTTGTTTTGAACCTGAAGTAGAGAATGTTGCTATAAATTATTGCTATTTCATTTTCTTTCTAATAAGTTATGTAGAGATTCTTTTAGATGTCTGACATTACGTAGGTTTGTTTTTATGAGTATAGAGTTAGACCTAAACCTAGTGTAGGTTGAATGTGTAGGTTTTAATTCTGTCAAAAGTTATAGTGTGTAAGTGTGCAGAAGTGAAAAAAGTGCCCACAGACAGACAGACCGATACACAGACAGACCGATACACAGACAGATACACAGACAGACAGATACACAGACAGATGCACAGACAGACAGACAGATACACAGACAGACAGATACACAAACAGATACACAGACAGACAGACAGATACACAGACAGATGCACAGACAGACAGACAGATACACAGACAGATACACAGACAGATGCACAGACAGACAGACAGATACACAGACAGATGCACAGACAGACAGACAGATACACAGACAGATACACAGACAGACAGACAGATACAAAGACAGATACACAGACAGAAAGATACACAGACAGATACACAGACAGACAGACAGATACACAGACAGACAGATATACAGACAGATGCACAGACAGACAGATACACAGACAGACAGACAGATGCACAGACAGACAGACAGATACACAGACAGACAGACAGATGCACATACAGACAGACAGATACACAGACAGATACACAGACAGACAGATACACAGACAGGCAGACAGATGCACAGACAGATACACAGACAGACAGATACACAGACAGACAGACAGATGCACAGACAGACAGACAGATACACAGACAGATGCACAGACAGACAGACAGATACACAGACAGACAGATACACAGACAGACAGATACACAGACAGACAGACAGACAGACAGATAAACAGACAGATAGACAGATAGACAGACAGATAGATAGATAGATAGATAGACAGACAGACAGACAGATAGATAGATAGATAGATAGATAGATAGATAGATAGATAGATAGATAGATAGATAGATAGATAGATAGATAGATAGATAGATAGATAGATAGATAGATGGATGGATGGATGGATGGATGGATGGATGGATGGAAAGGTGGATGAATGGATGGATGGACAGATAGATGGATATACAGAGACAGAGATATATGGAGGTATAGATGGATGGTTGTATATACAGATGGATGGAAGCACAGATGGAGAGATAGATGGATATAAAGATAGAGACAGTCAGGCTGATTTATGATTGATCCTTTAAAGTGATTAATAGATCTACATTGTGGCTGTAACTGCTGGATATTAAATGAGCTCTGTGACAGTTATGAACGATGACTGAAATCTAACATGTTTTTCTTTTTCTGTCCTTCAGGCCGAGCTGACGTTTTGTGCTGGTGATGTGATCACAGTGTTTGGAGAGATCGATGAGGATGGCTTTTATTACGTGAGTAGATTATTTACACCATCTCTGTTTTTGGTCATACACTATACTCTTCTGCAAAACACCTAATAATGCTGTTCTTTCATGTTCGAGGTTATTCCTGCTTTCAGTCCTGAACACGGGAGAGCCGCCACACTGGCATTTAGCCTTAGATGCATGATGTCCTCTGTTTTCCATTCAGGGGGAGCTCAATGGACACAAGGGTCTGGTCCCCTCCAACTTTCTTGAAGAAGTGCCTGATGACGTGGAGGTTTACCTCACCAAGACACCGAGCCGTCACCCCCAGGACCACCCGTCCCGGACAAAGAACAAAAGGGTACATCCTGTTTCACGCTAGCCCTCTGTCATCCATTCGCTCTTTTTTTAATCTCCTTCCTGCTCCGCTGTTTTTTTCCTCTTCTCCGTCTGTGTATGTGTTGTGTGACAGCCGGTTGCTTTTTTGATGGATCATTGAAGGAAAACAGAAAACAAAAGAGAGACAGCTTACTAAACACAGAGACATACCGTAAAATACAAGACTGAGGAACCTTTATCTTTATGTCAGATGATCTGCGGAGGAGAAATGTGAACTGTTAATGAAATTGCATATTCATAAAGCGTTGTTTGGAAAAGAAGAATTCACACAAAGAGGCGTGCCAGATTATTAGCTGTTTATTGTTATTATTTCTGGAAAAAGAAGCACTAAAAGACTATTATTTTTTACAGAATACACAAGTGAGGCATTGTAATAGAAGCTTTATGAATGTAAGTGTGTTTAAAATTGAACTCAATTTATAATAGAGGAGATAGTTTTGATGTACAGAGAACTGAATCCATGTGGAACTGTAGAACTGCATGCTTTTTCTTTCAGAATGCTTCGACTCCACAGTGAATTTTTTTAAGGTGCTTTAACGGATTGAGACCAGTTAAAAAAAAAACAACAACAACCTTAAACCCTTTTGTATATGTTTCCAAAATTATTGTTTTTTGTGTATTGCTGATATATAAGACTATCAACTTAAAGAAAGACACAAAACATATGTTGCAAGTAGAGAGTTATCAAGAATGATTTTATCTGTAGTTGTAGATATTGTACAGTGGTCTGTATAAAAAAAAGATAGAGAGAGAGAGAGAGAAAATATATACAGTATTGTTCAAAATAATAGCAGTACAATGTGACTAACCAGAATAATCAAGGTTTTTCGTATATTTTTTTATTGCTACGTGGCAAACAAGTTACCAGTAGGTTCAGTAGATTCTCAGAAAACAAATGAGACCCAGCATTCATGATATGCACGCTCTTAAGGCTGTGCAATTGGGCAATTAGTTGAATTAGTTGAAAGGGGTGTGTTCAAAAAAATAGCAGTGTGGCATTCAATCACTGAGGTCATCAATTTTGTGAAGAAACAGGTGTGAATCAGGTGGCCCCTATTTAAGGATGAAGCCAACACTTGTTGAACATGCATTTGAAAGCTGAGGAAAATGGGTCGTTCAAGACATTGTTCAGAAGAACAGCGTACTTTGATTAAAAAGTTGATTAGAGAGGGGAAAACCTATAAAGAGGTGCAAAAAATGATAGGCTGTTCAGCTAAAATGATCTCCAATGCCTTAAAATGGAGAGCAAAACCAGAGAGACGTGGAAGAAAACGGAAGACAACCATCAAAATGGATAGAAGAATAACCAGAATGGCAAAGGCTCAGCCAATGATCACCTCCAGGATGATCAAAGACAGTCTGGAGTTACCTGTAACTACTGTGACAGTTAGAAGACGTCTGTGTGAAGCTAATCTATTTTCAAGAATCCCCCGCAAAGTCCCTCTGTTAAAAAAAAAGGCATGTGCAGAAGAGGTTACAATTTGCCAAAGAACACATCAACTGGCCTAAAGAGAAATGGAGGAACATTTTGTGGACTGATGAGAGTAAAATTGTTCTTTTTGGGTCCAAGGGCCACAGGCAGTTTGTGAGACGACCCCCAAACTCTGAATTCAAGCCACAGTACACAGTGAAGACAGTGAAGCATGGAGGTGCAAGCATCATGATATGGGCATGTTTCTCCTACTATGGTGTTGGGCCTATTTATCGCATACCAGGGATCATGGATCAGTTTGCATATGTTAAAATACTTGAAGAGGTCATGTTACCCTATGCTGAAGAGGACATGCCCTTGAAATGGTTGTTTCAACAAGACAATGACCCAAAACACACTAGTAAACGGGCAAAGTCTTGGTTCCAAACCAACAAAATTAATGTTATGGAGTGGCCAGCCCAATCTCCAGACCTTAATCCAATTGAGAACTTGTGGGGTGATATCAAAAATGCTGTTTCTGAAGCAAAACCAAGAAATGTGAATGAATTGTGGAATGTTGTTAAAGAATCATGGAGTGGAATAACAGCTGAGAGGTGCCACAAGTTGGTTGACTCCATGCCACACAGATATCAAGCAGTTTTAAAAAACTGTGGTCATACAACTAAATATTAGTTTAGTGATTCACAGGATTGCTAAATCCCAGAAAAAAAAAAATGTTTGTACAAAATAGTTTTGAGTTTGTACAGTCAAAGGTAGACACTGCTATTTTTTTGAACACACCCCTTTCAACTAATTGCCCAATTGCACAGCCTTAAGAGCGTGCATATCATGAATGCTGGGTCTTGTTTGTTTTCTGACAATCTACTGAACCTACTGGTAACTTGTTTGCCACGTAGCAATAAAAAATATACTAAAAACCTTGATTATTCTGGTTAGTCACATTGTACTGCTATTATTTTGAACAATACTGTATATATAAATAATTGCTGATGGATGTTTTCAATCATCAGGACTTATCAAGGTTTTTCTGTACTGAAAGATTTGTTATTCTTTTCTCATATTCATTGTGCAGACAATTGAGATGCATTACATCATGGCATTGTTTTTTTTTTCCTCACTTGCTTGGCAAAACAGAAGAAGAGTGTTCATTTCACTCCGTAACGGCTCAGTATCTGTCACGTAAGTGAGCAACAGAGGATACCACAGATAATGCTGTCCTCGTCTAATGCACACGACTGTTGCTCCTGGTATGCACAGAACACATGCATCACATTCACCCCAACCATATAGATGAAAGATCCAAGAAAATTGGTTCGCACTCACAAAAACATTACGTTGCTGCCTAAACTTAGAGTGGAAGTTTATATACTGTATGAACTAACAGACTTATTGCATTTTTATTTTAATACATATTTTATTCATATTTAAATGTTTCATTAATATGTAATGATTTATGTTTATTATTTATATTTATTTTTTTTTTTTTAGAATTTATATCATATGTTAATATATAATGATGTCATTTTTAATGTTTCTAATTAAAAAGACATTTAATTAAAGATTAATTATTTAAATTGATTAAAATATTCTTATTAAAACAATATTTGTATTATTTAAAAAATCATTTTTATTCATTAAAAAATAAATTTTAATTAATTGCAAAGTTTAAAACTGACAATATACACACAAATTCTATACAGATACATGCACCGACCAAGTTACTCATCAAGACACCCCTGTAGTTCTCATGACCTCATCAGTTAACATTAATATAAATACTGTGATTGGTCCACTGCTGTCAGTGCATTAGACAGGCACAGCTGGTATCTTCAGTTGTTTCTCTCTCTGGGTGTTGTCCATTATAATGTTCGTCTTTCATTGACTCCTACTGTAAGTCATAAGAAGCTATAAGGCCATTGTCACACGGTCAGAATTGGACCCCTGACCCCCTACCCCCACCCCTTCTCTTCTCTAATGTGTGCAGTTGAGTAGATTCCTAGTGTACGTCCTGGGACAAACCCTCTCCTCTCCTGTAGCTGTGCACCCTATCAGACCACACTGAGCATGAATTGACAAGAAACACTTTTGAAATGGATATTGGACATTGGCAATGTCAGCCAGATCATAAAGGTGTGTGTGTGTGTGATTAGGGTGCACTCTTTCCATTAACTCTAAGAGTGATCAAACCAGTCCAGCAAGCATAAGTATCATTACCATTATCTATCTAAAGAGTAGATTTTAGTTATATACTGTTTCCTAGACTTGACTGAATTGATTTTTAAGTTTATGCATTCTTGCAGCCACTTTTATAAATGAAGCTTTTTTAAAGCAGGTTTGATTTGGCTCCAACACCCTTGGTGAAGTTACCATGCTGAAAGGTGATAGATTACTTCAGAAGACTGGTAAATTAAAAACTTATCTTCTCTTTTCATTACCATTATAGAGTATGTTGCTGTTAGCATAAATTTAATGAATTTAAATTTTGTGTTATGCAACTATACAACTGATATTAAGAGCAAATTATGGCATGTAAAAGGTGTTTTTTCTTTTAAAGGCATAGTTCACCCCAAAGGAAAATTTGCTGATAATGAACTCACCCTTCGGCCATCCAAGAGGTTGATGAATTTGTTTTTTCATCAGAACAGATCTGGAGAAATTTAGCATTACATCAGTTGCTCAGTGAATGGATGCCGTCAGAATAAGAGTCCAAATATTGCTTTCTTCAGTGAAAAAGTTTAGTGATGTTAGTAGCAGCTGTTTGGACTCTTAATCTGACGGCACCCACTGATTCCATTGGTGAGCAATGATGTAATTCTAAATTCCTTTTTTTATTTTTATTATTTATATAGCACATTTCATACACAATGGTAATTTAAAGTGCTTTACATAAAAGGAAGTAAAATAATAATAAAAAGGAATTTAAAAACATTTAAAATTATTAAAAAGTTGATTTAAAATTAATTTAAAACAGTTAAAAATAGGAAATTCATATATATATATATATATATATATATATATATATATATATATATATATATATATATATAGTGCAATCAGTCCTGACATCACACAGTGCTCATTCAATAAATGCACAGCTAAACAGATGAGTTTAAATGCGAGCGGCATTGTAACTAAAGGTGGACTCCCCTTGTTTTGTGTGAACCTTTGGTATGTCTAACTGACTCGATACTAATGATCTGAGTGCTCTGTTAGGTTTATATTCAGTGAACATATCTGCAATATATTTCGGTCCTAGGTCATTGAGTGATTTATAAACAAGTAAAAGTACTTTAAAATCAATCCTAAATAACTGGAAGCCAGTGTAAGGACCTGAGGACTGGTGTGATATGCTCAGATTTTCTGGTTCTAGTCAGAATCCTGGCAGCGGCGTTCTGGATGAGCTGCAGCTGTCTAATGGTCTTCTTGCGAAAGCCGGTGTGGAGACCATTACAATAGTCCACCCTGCTGGTGATAAAGACATGCACAAGTCTTTACTGGAAACAAAACATAAAAATCTTTTCAATGTTTTTTTTTTGATCAAGAAGCAAACTCATATCTTTGATAGCCTGAGGGTGAATACATTTTCAGCTAATGCTCATCCCTGGTTGGGCTTCACGTTTAAGGAGTTCCTAATTAGTTGTGTATAAATAGTACATTTCTTAAGATATTTTGTAGCACTTGCAGTCTGAACAGGTTTATTAATGTTTTAATGAGAGTTTAGCTAGAATCTTAAGTGAAGCACACTCGATTTTCTGGGTTTCACCACATATAATTCATCGATTACTGTTTAGAGCGCCGCCCCCTACTGTCTGGGTATTATTCATGGCGCAAAATATACTATTGATTGATAATTGACTGTATGGTGGCCCTGCTGGGACAGAAAGGACTGTGAGAGGAGATGGTGTGTCTGTTATACAGTAATGACATTGAGATGCTTTAAAAGGCAAAGAAACACCTTCTTTTCTTTTTAAACATCCGGCCCTGAACTGTCCCTTGCGGGTCTTCCGTTAGGTTCCCGTGGAAAAAGCGGGCCCTCCCAGAAGAAGTGCCACCCCCACAGTGCGCCCACACATCCCGGGGTCCGGCCCCACAGCCCAGGGGCCCGGCAGTCCCATCCGGCGCCCCCGAGCTGACTCTAAGAAAACAGGACTGCTCTCCAAAGGAAAGAATCTATTGAAAAGGCTCGGTGCTGTCAAATAGTTTCACATAACTTTCTTCACAGCAGCCGGGTTAAGGAGGTTGGAACTGAGGAGAATTTACCTTAGAAGGTGGGAAAAAACATTTCTCCCGTCTTCTGTTTCTGTAATCACATGGATTGGCCATGGAAAAGAGAAAGGGAAATTGTGAAAACTAGGGCTTTCATGACCACAACTTCAGCTTTATGCCTTCGAAACCGTAATAAGTTCTGTTTGCCCAGCTTTGATTCTTAAAAGCACAGAAATACTCACTAATGTGAGTGACTAAGATACGATAGAAGGGATGTTCTTGGATAATAAAATAAATCTATATTTATTCAATTTAATTGTTTCATTTTAAGTGGATATTCAACTTATTAAACTATATTTTTGTCGCATTTTTCATCTAGACCTGCTGTTCTCAGAGAATAACCTAATAACCTAGCACAAAGTATTAGGAGTATTAGCACAAATATGAAATGTAGGTTTTGCCATTACTAGAAATGACTTAAATTTCTACAAATACCAGTGTTTTCTGCCACATTTGACTTTTGTTTTTTTAAGCACTGACAGGTCATGAAACTCCTAGTGGATGTGAGCCTCCTCATTTTTGCCTTATTCAATGCACACAATGGTTTGTGTTGTGTCCAGTCAGTTGGGTGAGATTTGTCTGTGTCATGTGCAGTCATGTCGATGCTTTCCTTCTCATGAAAAAACTGTATTTCAAAATCTGTGTGACCAAGTGTTGTGTTGTTTTTTTGCAATGGGTGTCAAAGGTAAGGAAGGGGGGATTCTAACTTCGTTTAAACACTTTGGAAGTAAGTTAAAATCATGCATTCAAGTGTAAATTGTGCAGCGGATTGCAACAATTTGCACAGTAACATTTTTATTTACGATTTACACATTAGTTATGTATGATTTTGCAAAGAAGGCCCTTGATTTCCACTTATTAAGCTCAACTTATTTACAGTTTTACATAAATCAGTTTGGTTATTGACTCACTGATGCCTCTCCCAGCATTCAAATCATTTGAATAACACGATGCACATATTCTGTACTTGATAAGGATGAAGGAAATGAGCAATTGTGAATGTATGGCCAAGGAAAACCTTCCCGTCTCTGTGATCCGTTCCATTCAGTCTGTACTGTATTTGTTCTCCAAACATTGTTTGTCATTTCACCCCTTCATTTTGTCTTGAACCAAGATACTAAAAGTAGGTTTGCGAGTATGGACCGAGACTGCCAAAAAAAAACAGGAATGTATGAGAAACATTCTGTATATCTTGTACAATTTTCAGCCAAAATTCCAGGCGTTTTAATTCATCTGAATACCTGTAATTTTTTTTTTTTTTTTTCACCGAATCATTTAATCATAAAGTGTTACAGAGCATTGCTTCTACATGTTTGAGTGACTGCTGCTCTTTTTGTACTTTTTGCCCATTTGTACATTCTTTTTAAATGTTTATACTTGCTTTTCAGACTGCCTTTTTTGTACATTAAACTTTATAATCTGACAGTGCAAGCTTTCCTCATGGTGTCTTCAAACCATAATGTTTTAAAGTCTGCAATTGTGTGCTAGCTTTATGAAAAAGACTTATAAGACTATATTGATGGTTATCAGATATTGTGTGAGTGTGCATGTGCAGTTTTATATCAAAATAAATTTGATATTTTATACACACTGTTGTAAATGTTTATTTTATTAACTCAAGTCAAGTTTGTGCAGTTTCACAGGTGAGTAAATGAGCTATTACTTCCAAAAGATGGCGCCCAAAGTCCAGAATTGCCTGCCGATGCAGTGATGCAGTTGTTACTAAATTGTAAAGTTATTATATCAAAGGTTTCTCTCTCAACACACTTAAAAACAATACAGTAGTCATTTATTTGTTACCTGCCTTTTAGCAGAAAAACTAACCACATTTTCATGTAGGTTATTTGCTTTTAGTTCTGCAGCTCCACCGTATATTATCTTATCTTTTTTTTTTTTTTTTTTTTTTTGGTTTGTTTAGGTTTTTTTTTTTTATCTGAAAAATTACATTCTTGGGCTTACAGAATTCCCATATGCTTCATCACTGAAGCAGAAAAAGTGAGTGGAATGGCACTAGGGATCATGAATTGTCCCTATTTTGTATTGCTTGCTGTGTATTTGAATTTCAGTACACTGAAGCGATTCTCGTTGTCGTTATTCACATAACAAATTGTGTATATCCAGAAGCACCATAAAGGCGAAGGTGTCACTCTTACCTGTTACTAATCTCAACGCTGCTCTGAATAAACCATTCACTGTTGCTTGAGATTGCTGTGTAAGGTTATATATAGTGGTGCAATGGAATTCCCTTCACATGTCAGGAAAAAATAAATTGTTTAATTTTTTTACTGAACAGATTTCGTTACACCACAACTCTAATGTAAAATATCTAGACTAAGTCAAAGATGCGAATCAATGGGGAATTCGGTTTTATTGAGCCTCCATACGCCCCCTGCAGGAAAACAACTTCATGTTCCATAATTTGGAACATTTACCGCCCAGAGGGCTCAACCCACTGATGAGAGCGCGAGCGCAGCGCTTGTTCTTCATCTTCATCAGAGCTCGAGCGGAGCGCGCGACACTCACGGATTTAAAGACGATGGATTACAAACTCTGAATTTAGCTGCCAACAACAAGTGATCTTGATATCTGCTAGTCATTTTGAACGTCATATTCTGACGCACTTTTTCCCCTTACAAATATACATTAACAATATCTTAACATTGATATAAGCGCAATGGTTTTGTTCGTTTACCATTAACGGCGCAATATAGGTTTTAAGTGTGTTACTTTTTTTATTGCTAAACGCCTTCGAAAACAATGGACTTATTATACCGTAAAGTACTACTTATGACTCTCCTGACTGTTCAGGTAAGATAACTGAAAAAGAAAAGACAGGTTTAACATTTGTTTTTGATGTGGGTTTTAATGCGAAGTCGCTTGATAAGTTTTATTTCTTTCAGGTTCGTAGTGACGTTGTGTCACCGTCTAAACATCCAGGTAATCAGTTGAAATTAAATGTTTTTTTTTTTTTTTTTTTTTTTTTTTTACTTCAGAGCTCGAAGAAATGACACGTTAATTTCGAGAAAAGTAATTTCGTTGTTTCATTTAGACTATAAAATTGTATACACTAATAAAACGTCAGAAATTAATCTAAAATTAAACTGGATGACATTTTTTCCCCTCAGTTATATTGAATGTAAAAGGTTAATTTAATTTAGCACAACCTTTTCATTATGTACTTGGTATAATAAATAGACATTATTATGTGTACTGGCGATTTACAGAAACGATTGAAACTGAATTTTAAATGTTCCCAAACCCTTATTTGTCGTAACACTCGGAATACGTCACCGTAATCGCAGAAATAATATCGTCGGATCGACATTTATCACTAAAATTTCCGTTCATTGTCTATAAATAGAAACCAACTTCCTCATCCACAATAACACTTTCTGCTCAAAATTTGCTCTAAACTTATCTAGATTAATAAAATTATACGTTTATCTGAGGAAAATTGATTCAGCACTGAGATCATCTTTTGGCAGTTGTGGAATGTTATGACATGAAACTCAGAAAATGAGGACATCTGTACAGGTAGTACATAATGATAGAAAATGAATTACGGAAGAAACTAAATATAAATAGAGAGAGAGAGAGAGAGAGAGAGAGATAAAGTAGCTTTTCTGAAAATAATTAAGCTGCAGAGGGAGAAGATGAAACTTATAATTCTGTTTCTTTGGAAGTTAAATGGAATTAAGAGTTTTATAATAGGAATATGTAGATTATTTACAACTAAATGGTTGTCGTTGAATATGGATAGGAAATTCCAGATTTGGCTGATTCTCAAAAGGCAGGTGTAGTGATTAGTCTTAAGAGATGGTTCCTTACAGTCCAGGTTAATCACTATTAATAGCCTCCTGTGGATGTTTCGTTCTCTACACACAGAATTCTGCAGCCACAATTAAATATTTAATCCAGATTGACCAGCAGAGACCAGTCTGAACCAGTGACAACCAACATGCAATAAAACTGTCTCAAGATCATTTCCGTGAACTCCCCGCTTTGTAAACCTCAATAAGAATAAACAGAAAACAGTCAATCTTAAAAAAAAAAAAAAAAACATTAATGCTGGATTGACTACAAACTCTCACTGTAATGTTTTTGCATGTGTGTGTATATTTTTGCGTATACTGTATGGACGTGTGTGTTTTGATCAGGCCTGCAGGTGCTGGCCACAGCTTCACACTACTGGCCTCTGGATTCAGTGGAAGGGATCCACGGCCTCTCAGACCAGATTGGGAACAGAACAGGTCATGTTAATGGGACTAATATAAGTATGTCACACCTGCTTTGTCTGTCTGTCTTTCTTTCTTGCTTTCTGTCACCACAGCTGTTTAACATTCCTCCATGGTCACGTCTTAGTTGCGGAAATCTCTGTGGCTTTGCAGCTGTCTTCAGTTCTTAAAACGAAACGATTTCCTCATTTGATTCGAAACGTTGAGGAATTACATGATTACCTCAGTTGTGAAGAATACAAACGACTATGACATTTAAGGGTGGCAAAAGTACAGTTTCTCTCGGTGATTTACTAGTCCGCTTGGATTTTTAGCTGTCCAAACTCACCAACATACATCACTATAGTGAGAGCGCTCGGCAATGCCCTCAACAGATCTGCTGAAAATGTGTGCAAGTTAGACAAACAACCACGTTTCATTCCGTATATTCCCGGTATAAGTACAGTATGGCAGTTGTTCTGTGGTGGCTAATTCAGAACAAATGGAGGGCTGAGAGGAATTCTCGGGGCCTCTCAGACTTGTGTTCACACAATGTGTCACATGTGCAGATCTAAAAGATATCTTCAAATCTGAACTAAACTAGTCGTCTTATCCACCGTGTATGCCTGAGTGTCTCACAATGTCCTGTCTTTCTGTGTCATGTCTCTGTGCTCATTTGTACATGTGTCTGTTTGCTGAATCACCTGTTTGTTATTTTTTCATCTCACTTTCTTTGTTGTTTCCACTTTCTCTCCATCACAGCTGTCAGAATCCACAACCACACTGTCCTGACTACCCATAATTCTTCCTCTGTGTATACCAATGACTCTGCCTACACTAACATTTCCGCCACTGTAGGTGAGGCTCTTACACATGTTCACTTACTAGTTCAAAGCTATGGGTCTTGGGGAATAGTGTTAGGGCCTATACATTCAAGTAGATTTTGTATATCAGCAGGACATGATTAGGAGAGGGTAAACTGAAAAACTCTGATATATGACCATTTACATTAGGGTAATTGAAGCATGCATTGTTTAGTGCTGTTTAATCTGGCATTCTTCACTGAAATCAAACCTTGCGTAAGCTTTACGACTGATTTTATTGGATCCAGTGTGTTTGTGAAACTGCGTTTGAAAACCTTGTCCCATTTTGGAAATCTGCTCTATGTGGTGTGATTTGTTATGTCAGTTCGTTTTAAAACAAATGTCCAAGCCAAAACTGTACAGCCGTTTGAATCTAATTGATAAAGCAGCATTGCAAGAGTGCCGATATTTTGTATAACAGTGTTCCACGGTTTGAATCCGATCGCTTGTCTTTGTTTGCTACATGAATTCTGAATAAATTGGCAAAGAAAACAAATAGTCAAAACTGACAGTTTGTATGGTTAGTTATGTAAATGTATATTGCTGACCATAAGTGTATATTACTTAATGTAAGCATATATTACTTGCATTTATGTGTATGCAAACATTTTAAAATGTAATTTATTCCTGTGATTTCAAAGCTGAATTTTCAGCAGCCGTTATTCCAGTCTTCAGTGTCACGTGATCCTTTAGAAATCATTCTAATTAGGGGTGCTCCGATCACGATCGGCCGATCGTTAATGCGCATTCCGTCAGTAAAGCCGGTTTTCTAATCAGCGGTTAATTCCATCAGGTGCGTGATTTCACATAGAGCAGCTGTTACTACACAGAGCCGTTGTTAACTGAGAAGATGGGCCAATAAACGCTGAAAATTAACGTGATTTGCGCATCTTCTCTATTAACAACGGCTCTGTGTATTAACAGCTACTCTATGTGAAATCACGCACCTGATGGAATTAACCGCTGATTAGAAAACCGGCTTTACTGAGGAGATACGCATAACGATCGGCCGATCGTGATCGGAGCACCTCTAATTCTAATCTGCTGATTTTGTGCTCAAAGACATTTATTATTGTTATGTTTATGAAAATAGTGGTGGTGCTTAAAATTTCTGTGGAAAACGTGATACTTTTTTTTTTTTTTTTTTATGAAAATCCAAATGAATTAAAAAGCACTTTGGTAGCATTGTTTTACTATTAATTATTATCAGTTTAATGCATTATGCTGAATTAAAAATAATAATAATAATAATTTTCTTTAATGAAAGAAAGAATCCTGTTGATCACAAACTTCTCAATAATAGTGTAGTATGTCTGAAATTACAACAGCTAGCAAGCTGTTCATTTAAAAATGTGGAAAAAAAGTAATAAATAATAATAATAAAAAAACCTGAACAGTTAAAAAATAAAATTTTGAAATGTTAAAATTTTGAAGTATTTTAGTAAAAAACGTCCAGTGCAACTTGCACAATATTTATGATAATTCTTATAGCATATAAAGACAGCATTAATATCGGCATTAATAAATATATTAATATATTGCTTATAGTATGTCATTTTGTAATTCCGATCTCTTTTGTGTACATTATTTTCCCTGTAGGAAACCTTTTATTCATATTTCAGTTGCCTCAAAATCTCATTCTAAAAAGCTACACTTAAGGTAGTTCTGCACAATACTTCACAAAGGCATGCCGATACCCTGGATCTCACTGCATAGATGGATGTTCGGTCTTCTGTACCTCTTTATCTCTCTGCCCCCACAGTGCAACTGTTGTTCACTCACTCCATACTTCAGTCTGTCTCCTCTTCTGTCTTCTGCCATCCACTGTGTCTTCACTGACCACTCTTTTCCATGATCATCTCTTCTCTCAACTCATCCATTCATGAGGTGCGATGGTGCTGCGGCTCCCACTGTGATCCACAGATCCTGGCTTTTTAGGTCTAATAAAGGAGGATTTATTGAACAAAGTCCCTGCTTTCAAAGAAGAACAACTTACCATTGACAAAAAAAAAAGTCAATGGTGAATCTTCTGTAGTGGGGGCTTTTTAATTCCCCAGATCCTCATAATTCAGGATCTGCTCTTGTTTTAGAGTACTCGTATTTTTTACTATATGGGTGAAAGGTTAGGATTTCCTCATAAAGTCTCTAGTCAATACATCACATGAACAAATGACTTTGTTGAGCATAAAACAGCTGTCTTTCCAGTTAAACTACCAATGATTGTCCACCTAAAATATTCAGGTTTCAATCTGTGTTAGATAAAAAAGGAAAGAATGATGAAGTAGGTTTGTGCATGAGATGATTATGAACTGTAATGCCTTATGAAATGAATTTCAAGTGTTATAATCTTGTTGGTTGCGCTCTCATCATGTAGACATTGTAGAAGGAATGGTCAATAAGGGCATCTATCTGAACGGTGATAACGGGGCCACTTTCCTTCACTTTGGCAACTATAAAGACTCCTGCATAAGTGATCCTGCTTTGTGTGGACCTGCCGGTGAGCTTTATTGTCCTTCTACACTCTTTTCTATTGTTATAGAAGTGCATGAACATCTTTATATGGTCATAGATGGATGACAGTTGAGTAATGTGTTGCTCAGGTTATATACATGACGTAATATTGGCTAACGGTTCAAAATTAAGTTTATATTTCTCAAGAGCAAATATATCAGCTTACATCAAGTGCTTTGTGCGTGAAAGCTGATATCATCTGTTGTTCATCTGCTCACATCAGCGCACATTCCTTTGCTCTCAAAACAGAGGATATGTTGTATTTATATTTATTTTCCAAGGCTTGACCAAAGTAAGACTTGCAATATTGTTTATGACGAAGTTGCCTGGATCTAATAAAGAAGGTTTTGTTTAAAGTTAGATATCAGAACGTATTGGAAAAAGAGCTTGGTTTTTGGTCGTAGCCAGATGATTGTGAAAATCAGACTGAAATGTTTAAGTTTATTTGTTATTTATTTATTATTTAAAAATTAAAAAATGTACTTCAAATTATAATATATTTGTTACATATTGTATGTTAAATATTATTATTATTAAAACATTGTTGAAATAAAATAAAATATAATTTTAAATGAATAAATGCAATTATTTGAGCACCAAATCGCGGCCTTAATACTGTAAAGTAGTGTATGCTGTATTATGTACAGGTAGTAGTCTCAAAGCCTCAAATGTGTCATTGTTCTGCACACTAAAGTTTTATTTAACTCTTACTCCTGGACAGGGATAACTTTCTCCTTCTTCTGGAAAAATAATGAAGTAGATTCTCGTTTTGCGATTGCATCCGGAGGTAAAGTCATCTCAAGCGGTTTCTCTGTCTACTCTAACCCTTACGGAAGATACGTGGAGTTCTACACAAGAGGAGACTCCAAGACATGGAAAGCACAAATTAATCTTCCAGGTAGTTATTATTTGAGTGTGTGGGGGACATTTTAGGTCAGGGTGTGGAAAGTGCTTCATTGATTTGGGGAACCATAGTATGTTGCCTTATCTTTAAAGCCAAAAAATATTTCCCATGATCTCGAAGTTTTGCTCACATGGCCTCATTTTGAAATACATTCTGGTTTGGAATTACATTTGCAGTCAAACCGTAAATATTTTGAATATGTAGTTTTGTGCATAATTAAATTGATTACATCCAGATGTCCAAAAGTACTTGAGTCGATATGCTGCAGAATAAACTTTCTCTGTTAGACTTGACAAGAGTGATTTAAATTTGTGTGAAAAGAACTGTGAAAAGAAATGGAAGTGCGTTTGAAAAAGAAGCTCAAGTCATATCATTCAGCTGCCCAGGAAAATAATAATTTCTTTCATCTAAAAAATTTCAGTCAACTGGGGATTTGTGCCATTTCCAGAATACATCTTTAGTATCTGGAAGTGATTGTAAACTACAGTTTAAAAGTTTGGGGTCAATAATATAAATTTTTGAATACATCTGTTAAGAAATTAAATGCATTAAATAGTTAAAAATACTAGGATATATAGTGTTATTAACATTTATATTCTGAATAATTTTTTTTTGAACGATCATGTGAAACTGAAGACTGGAGAAATGGCTTTGCAATCACATGAATACATTTAAAATTATATTAAAATCGAAAAAAAAGTTGTTTTAAATTGTAATAGTATTTCACAGTATTACTGTTATTACTGTATTTTTATCAAATAAATGCGGCCTCTAGGATAAAGTCAGAAAATGAACAAGATCCCCAAGTATCGTCCATAAGACTGAAACGGGTATTACCAAAGCATAAACCGATTCTTTGAAAAGAAAGACATTAAAACATTATGTACTGAGTGGGATGATGTGATGAGACATGCTCAATGTGCTATTTTATCCCTGGACAGATGAAATGAGCCATTGACAGTTCAGCTCAGAGTTTCTGTATACCATGTCTTATTGGCTTCATTATAACCTGATGAAATCCATTCCACATGCTGTCTTCAGCTCTGAGTTTCTGTTCATTTCTGTTCAACTTGTGTTTCGTGGACCCAGAAACTATGAGTAGATCTGGAAATAATATTATTTCCAACCAGTCCAAACTTGAAATCTCTGTATGCTTGTTTGAAATTTATTTTGCTGGCTTTCTCTCTCCTCATCTCTGTCTTTATCTAGGGCCCTACTGGACACACGTGCTCTTCACATGGACCCAAGCGGAGGGGTTAAAGGTCTACATTAATGGGACATTCAGTGTAGGAGACCCCACAGGAAATGTTTCTCTAAACTACGGCGATCCCTATGCTGACTTGGTTATTGGCACAGGAAACACTGGGAATTACAACCACTATGCCACAGGGGCCTTCGATGAGTTTGTGATTTGGGAGAGGGCCTTGTCCCCTCAAGATATATTGATGTACTACAAAGCCGCCATTGGTAAGTTGTTATGGAGCTTATTGTGATTCAAATCTGCTCTCATTATCATTTTGTTTATTTATTAGTTTATTTTCTCTGTGGCTGCCTTCACTTGTCCCAACCATGTGCCTCTCTGCAGTTGTCAGCCATTGCGGTTGTTGTCAGGGCTTTCCAAATTAGCTGCACTTGATCTTTGGTGTCTCTTGCTTGTCCAAACTTGCCTTTTAGCAGATGGTAGCACCCCATGCTTTTCAATATAATAAATATTCCTGGTTAATTCTGTCTTTATTCGTTTGAAGTACAAGATCAATTATGCCACTGAAAAATTTAACAGTTAAGCAATGCTTTACTGTATGATTGCATTAAAGAGGTGTTTGATTGCGATTTCACTTTTTTAACACTAGTTAGTGTTTAATGTTGCTGTTTGAATATAAACAATATCTCCAAAGTTACGAAGCTGAAAGTTCAATGTGAACAGAGATATAGTCTTTTAAAATTATGGCTTTTCTAATGGCTGCAAAATGGCCGGCAGGCACTACAATGAGTTATTTCCTGGGTTCGGGACCTCACAAACCCTGATAAACCCGCCCCTGGGGACATGCAGCAAAGGTGGCGAGGCCTTGTTGTGCTGCTTTCAAGAAGAGGAAGAGAAAACTAAGGATGTTCAAGAAAACCTATTCCTATACGAATTGCAATTCTGTCTTCTAGTGGTTCTAATGGATTTCTAAAGCAGCATTTTTTAATATACTGTTCCTCGTGTTTCCATGCTCTGCATCTCTCTCTCTCTCTCATTCAGCTCAGCTCCAACAATAAACCGTTCCAAATATATATATTTTCCCATAGCTATCAGAAGTGTTGGACATGCGTGCGGTTGCTGTACTGTATTAAAGTTTCAATCAAAATAAAACCGTTTATTTAAAGCTAACAGAAGCAGTAAAAAATTCAAATAACAGCGTATCTAACATTATGAGGCAACAACAAACAAAAAAACATACCATTAAAAGCCGTGCTTGCACAGGTTCTGTGCGATCCTTTTCAACAATATCCTCTGCTTCTCAATCGGGCTCAAACTGATAAGCAATATAGATGATGCCACTGTTTACAATACAACCAGAGCACATGATGTGAGGGGCGGGATGTTTAGACGCACACTAGAGGCAGTTAAGCCAATCACAACACACTGGGCTAGCTAACCAATCAGAGCACATTGCGTATTTCTGAGGGAGGGGCTTCTGCTTTTTGAAGTAAATATCTTAAAAATATAATAAATGCCACTTGAGTTGATGTTTTCTAAACTAATAACATTTTCAAGTGTGGCTTAAGTCTGCAAATATAGTGTTTTTGTGTGTTCAAAAATTTGGGGTAAGTAAAAAATTTTTTATCAGGGATGCATTAAATTAATTAAAAGTAACAGTGAACATTCATTACTTATAATACTGCCAAAAAAGAAAAATAGATGTATTTTTTCCATTCATTAAAGAATCTTAAAAAAAAAAAAAAAAACTTGTTTACATCATGATCTCCAGAAAGTTAGGCAGCACAACTGCTTTCAATACTGAAAAAATAAGCTCCAGATCAGCATATTAGAATGATTTCTGAAGGATAATGTATCACTGAAGACTGAAGTAATGGGTTGCTCTTATTATAATAAATACACTATAAAATATGTATAAAAATAGAAAGCCTTTTTTATTGTAATTATATTCTACAGTATTACTGTTTTACTGTATATTTGATAAAATAAATGCAAATACAAGTAAAGTCTTGGTGAGCTTAAGAAACAACTTTCAAAAACACTTTCAAAAAGAAAGAAACAAAAAAAACTTTCCAATTCCAAACTTTTGAATGATACATCATCTAGATTAATACCCCATTGGCAAAGATCATGGCTAAAAGTTGAATTTCAGATCATTCCTTTTTTTTTTTTTTTTTTTGACTGTATGGATAAGAAACATCTGCGATGGCGCAGCTTTGGTTTTTTGCCATTATTGGAGTTATTACCCTGAGGGGGTATTATTATAGAGAGGAAGAAGCATTTGAAGACAATTTCCTTTTTGAGACACTGGTCCACATTCCACCAGTCCTCAAACAATCCACATTGAAACGCACTGTTGAAATGCCATTATATGTTTGTATGTGTCCTCGAAGGCAGTTTTTTGGCTTTGGTCACAACTGCGCATATCTTTACCTTATATGTATGTGGCAGCGGGACGAGTTTTATATCAGGGTTTTGTTTTCCTTTTAAACTTCAAGTGTTTGGAGCCTCATTTGGCCAGCTGGTTGAAGTTTCTTGCAGGCAAGATGTTTTCAGTGTGGCAAAGACAAATTTAAGCTCCAATAGAGCTACAAATGGTTTCCATCTTCATCAGTATCGGAGAGCAGGCCAATGGGGTCTTTAACACCTGGAGAAAACTATCCGTTAGCATTCACATTCATTTCAGTGCCATTTGGCAAATTCCCACATAATGGTGTAGTTACAGAATCTGCCAGCATGGGCTAGCAGGTCCATGCTAATTCGACAAACCTTGACCTTTTAGACCAGACAGCACAAAACGCTTGAAGTCATGCCTTTCCATTACCATATGAAGAAGATTATATTTTCTTCCAAAACTAATAAAAGAAAATTACATTAAGTCCAATAGTGAACTGGTCATCTGGAAGGTCAAACCCAGAGTGATTCATTTTCATTATTTGTGTCTGTTTTCCAGTAAATATATATATATATATATATATATATATATATATATATATATATATGTATATATATATAATATATATATATATATATATATATATATATATATATATATATATATATATATATATATATATATATATATATATATATTTAAACATCCTTAAGACAAGATATATTTACTGGAGAAGTAAAATTGAACAGTAATATCCAAAAATAAAAATATTGGCTCCAGTATAATAAAAGCATCTGCATGAATGTGAAATGTAAAACCATGCTAAAATTCAATACCATCTCCATTACCTTAATTTTCAAATGCATTTATATCTCAACAATTTTGTTTCCCAAGTGGATTATTTTAACTTTTATGGAGCAGCTAAACTAAACAACAATTTATTTCAGAAAACATCCATACTGGTACTTTAACAAATATGGATCCATGACTCTTTTAAAGAGGGATGATAGTGATTATGTAGGTTGATGTTGGCACTCTGGAGGAGGTTTTGGCCACCACTTTAGAAACTGAAATATATCCTCTCACAGTGCTGATTGTTAGCCCCTGTTAGGGATAAAGACCTTTTGTTGATGATAAAAAAAACATGTTGTTGTTGAAAAAGAGAAAATCAACTGTTGTTTTGCACACGTCCAGTTGTAATAGGCTCTAATGAGGGGCATAGTACAGAGTCATTAGCGAGCTGCTTTGCCAGGGGCCCTATAAACCAGCTTCACTGCAACCAACATGTGGCTTTCCAGCAGGTGCGAACTGTTTGTTCCGTGAGGTGAAGAGTACTTGTTCAGAGCTCTTTAGATCATGGCTTCTGTGCATGTCATATTATTACAACATTCAGTTCTTTCAGTTATCCTATTAGGCTTTTTTTTCAACTATCGTATACCTATTTAATTATTCTTATTTATTTATAATAAATATATTTTTTTTATAAATGACAATTTTTATATTAAAAAAAAGATTTCTAAATTGTATAAATATTAATTCTATTTATATTTCATTTATTTTTGTCACCACAGGTGAGAATGTGATGTCCAGCTTTCCCACCGAAGTATCCATCAGTGTCACTGCTGCAACAGATACTCAGTTAAAGGTAAATTCTTCTGACCTGAGGTCACCCGTTGCTCTTTCTGAATCTGTTTCTGTGAGTCAGGAGTCAGGACTGTAGTCTCCCAGACCAGAGAAGTGTAGAAAGATAACAGCAGAAGTACAACTTCATCACATATTATCACATCCGAATTCCAGTGTTATCTAAGAGATTTCACATGGCGGGAGCACTCATTAGAATATTCCCAAAAAAACACTGAAACTTTCTTTCAGTGCGGTCATTTTGTTTGACTATTGTACCTAAATGCAAACACATCTGTAATGAGGGTAGGCACTAACCTGTCTAGCTTCAGTCTCTAATTACAAAACATGTTTGTCTTTGGTTTCTGTTAGTTTGATCAACTGAGTTCACAGACATGACCACAAGTACAAGGTGGGATTTCTCACTCATCAGCCTTAATCAAAACCGTCCCAGCCTGACTAGATTAACTGCAGTGAAGTCTGTTTTTGGAGTTTATTTAAGCAAAATAACAACTACAAATCCACCAAAATGCACTTCAAACCCTTGAAGGTTACTTATGTGATTTATTTATATGCCATTACTGTCTGCTTATGTGTATATATATATATATATATATATATATATATATATATATATATATATATATATATATATATATATATATATATATATATATATATATATATACAGGTTCCAGAGCCAGTCTTATTTAGTATCATTTACACATATCATGGTTTTTTGCTAATATTTTGAATTAGATTATAGTTTTATTATTTGTTTTTCATTTAAATGTTAAAGTTTTGGTTATTTTGTCCTGTTTTTGTCAATTGTATCATGAAGTTCAAAAACATATTGAGCTGGGATACGGGAAAGTATTAAACCTGTTGACATTTACTGAAATAACCGCACACCTTTAAGATCTGTGGTGTAAATGTGAGCATATGGAGAGCAGCCGTCACCGAGAGTAGTACACTCATTCTGTTGACTTCATCTGAATGCTTGTAAATTAAATTGGCCATTCAAGACACTGACATATTCTCTAAAGGCTTTACAGGCCCTCAGTCTGTCTGCTCAGATTCTTCTCTGCACAGTAATTAAATGGATTGGACGAATGCATACAAACACATACACTCACACACAAACACACAACAGGGCCTCCCTCACACACCCTTGGATGATTAGGTGTTATGAAGCCGATGCAGACGTTGCTCTGGGAACATCCGTGTGCGTATAGACGCACACACCCTTGGCAGATGTGCAAGAGCACAGCAGGAAATGAGGTGGCGGCCGAAGCTGTAAACAAAAACAAATTCAGCTCTTTTGGAACTATTGTTTCCCCCCAGACTCTGAGGAAATGGAAAGAAGAGATTGAGCATTCGCACAAATGACAACACTGGCCCTTATTGAGTAAGGAGGTCAAGTAGAAGAGAAGATTTTCCGTTATGGCCTCTTATAGGGTATCGATGAAAAATAAAACTTTAAACAACTAGTTTGTAGCTTTCTTTCTTTGGAAAGTTCAAGTAAGACTGGCATTCAGCTTTGCTGTTGACATTGACATTCACAAGTCCCATGAGAATGAGATTTAATTAAATAATTTCAGCTGAACTGTAAGTGCCAGCTGTTCTGATGCTTGTTGTTGAAATGATTCTATTAAATTATGGGAAACCAAAAGAACGCCTTTACATTTTTAACATCAAGTCCAAGCCACAGAGCCATTACATGTGATCGTGCTTAATTTTATGGAGTGTGGTTGACACATATCCACTTTTTTTGTGTGTGGTACAGAGAACCACAGAGATGCCCCGACCTGCCTCCACAAACCTGACAGAGGAAGTTCAGAGACTTCAGGACCCCATGCGGTTACAAACGCTAGACCTCCTTCAGTCTCTATCATTTAACCTTCCAAACAAGACTATACCTCAGGAAACAGCCAACAATCTAACACAGGTAAAGATAGGAAGTTTAAAGGTTTTGGAAATTATAAAGGTACTCTGAGGTATAAGAAGCTAAATATTTCAGAATCTGCAACAGGTGAAACAGGTGAAATAAATTAATTGTATGATTATTTTTTCAGACAGGCATGCTTCTATTGAAGCACAAACTCTTTGGAACATCTTCAGGACAATTTAATGTTACCTTTTCAATCCATATTTCAATCAAATGATTATGCTTTTATCATTCGTCTATCATTTGTCATTGAAATATTGTATTAACTTATAAAAATACACTACAGAATTTTTTTAAGATAAACTCCCATTCAAATTTATTTTTTTATTTTTTTTATGAAAGAAATAATTTTTAGCATGGAGAAATTTAATCCAGTAGTAGTGATAGAAAATACATTTTTAAAATGCTATTTTAAATAAATGCTGTTCTTTAGAACTTTGTTCATAAAAAAAAAAAAAAAAATCTAAAAAAATGAATTGCAGCATTTCAGCATCAATGTTTTCAGCACTGATGATAAAACGTCTCTTGAGCTGCAAATCAACTTAGAATGATTTCTGAAAAATCATGTGACAATTAAAGATTAAGTAATGGCTGCTAAAAGTTCGATTTTGCATCATAAAAATAAATGACATGTGAATGTACAGTATATTACAACAAATTGGAATAATATCTTGTAATATTACTGTTTTTAATCAAATACTGTGAATTCATGCAAACAAATAAAAAAGATCTTACTGACTCCAAACTTTTGAACAGTATTGTAAATTACAGTGGGTTCAAAAATATATATAGAAGCATATTTCCTGTTTCTTCTAGACTTGCACACACATACGTTTTTTTTAACTATGCTTTATTCTGCCCTGCATGTTTAGTCTCTACTGAAGAGCGTGGATGAGGTCATAACTGCCAGCGACTGGAGAGAAAATGATGAGGTACGTTTAATGGATAGATTGATGATTGGAAAGATATAAAGATTCTATCAGTTCTTTCATTCATAAGTAGGTCCAGATGAATCTGCAGACTTTTTCCGCATTTCATCCTCTCCTTTGAGAGAAAATGTCTAGAACTGAAAGAATTCAAACATGCTAAAATGTGTTAAATGGAGTTAAAGGTACTACACACTTATTAGTAGCTGAAAGAATCATCTGGTTCTTATTTGTGTAACCTCAATGAGCCGTAATATACTTTGGACTTGTCTTCTGTCATGGTAAACAGTGGAGTCCAGTGGTCAATGGGCTGGTGGAAACGGTGGATAAAGTGATGGTGCATATGGCCTCCAAGCTTCGGTCTGACCCAGATGCAGAGGCTCCACTGGCCTTAAAGGGCAAGAGCTCCGTAGCGGGTCAGTACACACTCCAAAACACTTCTTCAAACTTCCTTTTCAAGAATATCTGTTCTTAGAAATTCACACTTCCTCCCCTTCCTCTACATACATGACTGGCTTGAAGTATGTGGGGTATGTCCAAGTATGCTCACAGGGGGATGTCTACCTACTCCATATGCACGAATGCAGCATACAGGGTGTGCGTGACAATGTACAATTAGGCCACAGTTAAGGAATTTGAGGGCTCTGCTCAGATTCAAAATGATGAGTCTTGCTGAGTCTCGATTCTGAATCAGCCCCTCTGAGATTGCACACTTTAGAGTCAACTCTGTCTCTGATCCTTTGCTCTGATACGACTGTGTGTGAGAAGCAGAGGTCGCTGGAGAAAACTTTTTGTGTTGTGTGAGATATTATTAAACTTTAATGTTATAGTCAGTGAATGAAGCATAAATAATCGCAAAATCTCAGATGAAAAACAGAACAAGAGATGATGTTCCCATAATATTTTTTGGATGGTGCCCTGCAAATAGCTTTAGCGCGATACCAACTTTTTATAGTGTATACTGTACCAGTAGTTTACAGATAATTTCACAATTCTCTGTGTCAGTTTTACATCACTAGAAAGTGAATATGCTGTTTATCCTTTATTTTAAGTTAAACTATTCACCTCTTATATTTGGTTAAAATACAGTAAAAATATTATGTAATATATTGTGAAAAAAATCTGTGCTTAATATTTTTTGGGGGAACCATCATACATTATTTTACGATTATTTGAAGCAATTTTTTTTTCTAATTGAAATCATTTAATAGTATAAATGTCTTTGCTGTCATTTTGATAAACAATGCAATAGCTTCTAAGTATTTTTTTCAATTATGTAATAATAGTTTCAAATTAATCAGACAATTATTCAGAACATGTAAACGGTCTGTAATAAAAATAAGTTGCAAATGACAAACAAACAGAGCTAATATACAGTGTTGACTGTGTTTACATTAAACCTCGCAAATAATTGCACCAAAATATGCACACATGTAGCCACTTGTCCCCGAGTAATATTTTGTATCAAGGTTTCTTTCCAAATGCATTCAGTACTCAGTACCACCAACTTGGTACCAAAATGCCGGTCCTTTTGACTTTTTTGGAAGTAATGCAATATCAAAAGAACAGTATACTTACTTTGAACAGTGACCCATTCTTTTTTGTTGTGTCTAGATTACTCTCTGATGAAGATCCCCTCAGAACTACAATCTGCAAAGCTACCGGTTCCCAACACAAGGGAAGAGTTACATCTCAGTACCAGGAGAGGCCCTCACAATGCAGTGTGAGTAACCCTAAAATCTGGCATTGATCCAGGGGTCTCATTTATAAAAACTCAGTTGATTTCTTCCTAAAGTGTAATGCATAAAAGCACACAAAGTTTTCAGATTTATTAAACCCTGTGTACGCCAGAATCTGTGCACTAACCTACAGATGACAATGCTATTTCTGCCAACCATATTTATTTTTATTTCTAAAAATGATCCAGTATCCTTGTTATTTTTTATAATAAAAATATGAAACAATATCCATAAAAACAAAAACGCCTGAAAATAGTTGATCTCATTCTTTTACACTGGCCAAATAGTATTTCACTTGTTTTAAGCAATTCAAATCAAAATATAGCTGCAAGCAGCGATGGCGGGCTCAAGCCACCAATGCCATCGCCACCCCGGTGGCATCAGGTAAAGTGTGCCCAGCGGGCACATGCATTCATAATATCCCTCTGGCAGTGAGGTTTTAAAGGATATGGCAGTTAAAGGGTTAATCCGAATCATCTAGACTTTAAAAATCACATTCACAGAACAATATACATATATATTCCCCAAACATATATATATATTTAGTAACACTTTACAATAAGATTCATTTATAAACATTATGTTAACATGAACAATATTATATAGCATTCATTCATGTCAGTTAATATCCAAACTTAAACATTTAAAACATTGTTTTATTGTGATTTTTTTCCAAGAACATTTTACCAATTCCAAACCATATCAATCTTAATAACTACCATTATTTTTATTTAATCATTTATAAGTGCTATACAATAGTCCAGGAAAGCTGGAAGAGAAAAACACTTTATATTCATGTGTGTAGAATTATTAGGCATGTTTTCTTTTGCAGATGGAATGCGCTAAAAAAGAGTTTTAACTCAAACTGTAAAGTCGAAAATTATGAAATACCCATGAGAAATATCAAACACAAATGCAATACAGAATGGATAAGTTAAGACTTGACCATTATACAAAAAATTGCTGACTGGGTCATGAGGTCAGAAAAGAAGAAGAAAAAAACAGGTCAAGAAGAACTGACAAAAAGAATTGCAAAAATAATTAGGAATTAATGTGAAGATTAATTTTTAGTCAATTCTTGCAAGACAGACTTTCAGGAAAGGAGGTGGAATAAAATGAGCTCCTAAATCTTAATCCCGGATTCTGGAAGATATATTCCTCAAACCATCGGACAAGAGTAGGTGGTGCTGGTCCTTCACGAGTCACTCTAATCTGTTCATGAAGCCTATATATAAAGCCTTAATATAGTATTTCACAATACTTCATGTATTCTAATTAAATCATTTTTTGGAATCTTAGATTCTCAGAACCTGACACATTGTAATTCTGAGACTCCAGGAAAGTGGCAGTTCTGTAAATGTGGCACTGGAGACTAAATGCTCCCTGATAGTTTCACACCTAATTCACTTAACACACACACACACACACACACACACACACACACACACACACACACACACACACACACACACACACAACACACACACACACACACACATTACCCACAGTGACAGTGGGACTGAGTGACATCAGATTTATGATAGTTTTTAATTTTCTATCATCCATATAGTGTTGTATAGTCATGAAACTATGCATATTTCCTCAGAATGACTTGTCTTCTAAGTGTACATTTTTTTGAAGTGTTCAGAAGCTGCACTTTAAAAAAATAAAGACATTTACTGGTTACTTTTTTACTGTTATTTCAAAAAATCACCACGACAAAACCATTCAAGCTATCCAAAATTCATTCGCATCTGTTCTGTAAGATAAATTCTTTAAACAGTGGTAAAAGAGGATGTGGTGCTGATCCTTCAAGAGTCACTCAAAACGTATCTGTCCATAAAGCCTATAAAGAATTATTCTTAATATACAGTTCACAATACTTCAGCTTGTTATCTAATTAAGTGAGGGTCATTTATCAGTAAATACATAAAATTCATATTATTTTTCTTTGAAAGATTTCTATAAATGATTTAAATCATACTTGTTTCTACAATAATTATTTAAAAAGTGATCCTATAGCTCCATCAGGTGGCCATTATTGGTACTAAGAATTTGCAAGCTTCATTTATAAGTTATGATAGTTTTAATTTTTTGCTGGCTCTTGAAAATGATAAAGCTTTGAAACTTACTGTGGTTCCTT